>NC_058084.1:150805524-151105524 GCF_014858855.1 Bufo gargarizans
GTCTAATTTTCCATTTTAACCCATTTTTTCCACTAACAAATCAAGGGTTAACAGCCAAACAAGACTGTATCTTTATTGCCCTGACTCTGCCGTTTACAGAAACACCCAATATGTGGCCGTAAACTACTGTACGGCCACACAGCGGGGCGTAGAGGGAAAGGTGTGCCGTTTGGTTTTTGGCGGGCTGATTTTTATGGACTGGTTTATTTACACCATGTCCCATTTGAAGACCCCTGATGCACCCCTAGAGTAGAAACTCCCTAAAAGTGACCCCATCTAAGAAACTACACCCCTCAAGGTATTCAAAACTGATTTTACATACGTCGTTAACCCTTTAGGTGTTGCGCAAGAGTTATTGGCAAATGGGGATGAAATTAGCAAATTTCATTTTTTTGTCTAATTTTCCATTTTAACCCATTTTTTCCACTAACAAATCAAGGGTTAACAGCCAAACAAGACTGTATCTTTATTGCCCTGACTCTGCCGTTTACAGAAACACCCAATATGTGGCCGTAAACTACTGTACGGCCACACAGCGGGGCGTAGAGGGAAAGGTGTGCCGTTTGGTTTTTGGCGGGCTGATTTTTATGGACTGGTTTATTTACACCATGTCCCATTTGAAGACCCCTGATGCACCCCTAGAGTAGAAACTCCCTAAAAGTGACCCCATCTAAGAAACTACACCCCTCAAGGTATTCAAAACTGATTTTACATACGTCGTTAACCCTTTAGGTGTTGCGCAAGAGTTATTGGCAAATGGGGATGAAATTAGCAAATTTCATTTTTTTGTCTAATTTTCCATTTTAACCCATTTTTTCCACTAACAAATCAAGGGTTAACAGCCAAACAAGACTGTATCTTTATTGCCCTGACTCTGCCGTTTACAGAAACACCCAATATGTGGCCGTAAACTACTGTACGGCCACACAGCGGGGCGTAGAGGGAAAGGTGCGCCGTTTGGTTTTTGGAGGGCTGATTTTTATGGACTGGTTTATTTACACCATGTCCCATTTGAAGCCCCCTGATGCACCCCTAGAGTAGAAACTCCCTAAAAGTGACCCCATTTTGGAAACTACGGGATAAGGTGGCATTTTTTTGGGGACTATTTTTAGGGTAAATATGATTTTTGGTTGCTCTATATTACATTTTTGTGACGCAAGGTTACCAAAAATTGAAATTCTGAAATTTCATCTCCATTTGCCATTAACTGTTGAGGAACACCTAAAGGGTTAATGAAGTTTGTATAATCAGTTTTGAATACCTTGAGGGGTGTAGTTTCTTAGATGGGGTCAGTTTTGGGGAGTTTTTACTCTAGGGTACATCAGGGGGGCTTCAAAAGGGACATGGTGTCAATAAAAAAGGCCATCAAAATCGGCCTTCCAGAAACCATGTCGGTCCTTTCCTTTTGCGGCCTCCCTTTTACTGATACAGCAGTTTACGACCACAAATGTGGTGTTTCTGTGAACTGCAGTATCAGGGTAATAAATATTAAGTTTTGTTTGGTTGTTAACCCTTGTTTTATTACCGGAAAAAACTGATTGAAATGGAAAAGTGCCAAAAATAGCGGTTTTGGCACTGTTTTTTTTTTTTTACTGTGTTAATCTGGGGGGTTAGGTAATGGGATATTTTTATAGAGGAGATTTTTACGGACGCGGCAATACCTAATAAGTCTACTTTTTTTTTACAATTATTTAGGTTTTTGACTATATTATCTTTTTTGATACAAATCTTTTTTTGGGTATCTCTAAAGTCTAAGGGTCATTTTTTTTTTTTTTTTAATCCAATTATCTCATGTGGGGACTCATTTTTTGCGGGATGAGCGGACGGTTTTATTGGCACTATTTTGGGGGCTATATGACTTTTTTATCGCTTGCTATTAAACTTTTTGTTATGTAAGGTGACAAAAAAATTATTTTTTTGCACCTATTTTTTTTTTTTTTTTGACCGTGTTAATCTGGGGGGTTGGGTCATGGGGTATTTTTATAGAGGAGATTCTTACGGACGCGGCAATACCTGATAAGTCAACTTTTTTTTACAATTATTTTGGTTTTAGACTATATTATCTTTTTCGATTCAAATTTTTTTGGGGGTATCTCTAAAGTCTAAGGGTCATTTTTGTAAAAAAAAAAATTATCCAATTATCTCATGTGGGGGCTCATTTTTTGTGGGATGAGTGGACGGCTTTATTGGCACTTTTTGGGGGGCTATATGACTTTTTGATCGCTTGCTATTAAACTTTTTATTATGTAAGGTGACAAAAAAAACCTTTTTTTGCACCTTTTTTTTTTTTTTTTCCTTGACCGTGTTAATCTGGGGGGTTAGGTCATGGGGTAGTTTTATAGAGGAGATTATTACCAACGCGGCGATACCTAATATGTCTACTTTTAATAAATTATTTTAGTTTTTTTTGGGTGTCTCAAGTCTGAGAACCAGTTTTTTTTATCCGATGTCAGTGCTAAATTGGGATATAAATTTAGTACTCCATGGAAGTGTGATACTCCCTGAAGCAACCGTCAATGCAGAGGCCCGGATGATCGGGGCAAGTGTCGCACTGAGTAGTTGTGTCCTTCCGTATCCCCCTCCTGCGACACACTCTGCACTTTTTTTGGGTTCGTCCCTTCTTTCCAGTATGGGGGACCACACCTGGAAAGTGTTGGCCAGGGACGATCCGGGCACCTACAGTTCCCGAGGTACTCCGGCCTGCTCTTTCCCGGTCCGAAAAGATCAGGGCCTTGAGGACTGCCTCATAGAACTGGAGGAATGTCCCTGTGCTGCCAGCGCTTCGGGATAGTACAAAAGAGTTGTACATGGCAACCTGCACCAAGTAGACCGCAACTTTTTTGTACCATGCCCGGGTTTTGCGCATGGCGTTATATGGCTTGAGGACTTGATCAGAGAGATCAACTCCTCCCATATACCGATTGTAAGCGACGATACAATCGGGCTTGAGGACCGTTGCCGCGGTACCTCGCACAGGGACAGGGGTGATGCCGTTACCATGAATTGTGGACAGCATAAGGACATCCCTCTTGTCCTTATACCTGACCAGCAACAGGTTTCCAGTGGTAAGGGCACGGGTCTCACCCCTGGGGATAGGTACCTGGAGGGGGTGGGCAGGGAGGCCGCGTTGATTTTTCCGCACGGTCCCACAAGCGGACGTGGATCTGGCGGCAAGGGACTGGAACAAGGGGATACTGGTATAAAAGTTATCCACGTAAAGGTGGTAACCCTTATCCAGCAGTGGGTACATAAGGTCCCACACAAGTTTCCCGGTAACACCCAGAGTGGGGGGACATTCTGGGGGTTGAATCCGGGAATCTCGCCCCTCGTACACACGAAATTTGTAAGTGTACCCTGAGGTACTCTCACAAATTTTGTATAGCTTCACGCCATACCTCGCCCGCTTGGAGGGCACATACTGGCGGAAAATGAGTCTCCCCTTGAACGCAATGAGAGACTCATCAACCGCGACCTCTCTTCCAGGTACATAGGCCTCCATGAATTTGGCCCCAAAGTGATCGATGACCGGCCGTCTCTTGTACAGACGGTCATGGGCAGGATCACCTCGGGGGGGACATGCTGCATTATCGGAATAATGCAGACATTTCCGGATGGCCTCAAACCGGGAGCGTGTCATGGCTGTACTGTAAAGTGGGGCCTGGTATAGGACGTCCCCACTCCAGTACAGCCTGACACTGGGTTTTTTTGACCAGGCCCATATGCAGCACGAGGCCCCAAAATGTCCTCATTTCGGCTGCACTGACCGGCGTCCAGCCACCGGGCCTGGCCAAAAAGGAGCCCGGGTGTTGAGCGACGAACTGTTGGGCGTACAGATTCGTCTGCTCCACCATCAGATTTACCAGTGGGTCACTGAAAAAATGACAAAAAAAGTCATATTCAGTGTAGCCCACTGTGGAAATCTGGATTCCTGATTGGCCTACAAAATCAGGAATCACAGGCTCGTATCGCTCTGGGCTACACCAGACAAGTTCACCGGCAGGGGGCTCCGGTGGATTTAACTGGTGGGCCGGGAAACCAGTACGAGCCCCAGAGCTGCTCGTACTAGTGTGGGCCACAGGGTCCCTAACATGGCGGTCCCCTTGCTCCGCCTGGCGGCGTCTCCGCCGCCTTGGGGGCTCATCATCATCGCTAGATGATGAGGAGGATGCGGATGACAACAGGAATGTGGGGTCATCCTCATCCTCACTGGGACTCTCGGAGTCAGAGGCAATCTGGGCGTATGCCTCCTCGGCCGAGAACGTCCGGCGGGCCATAGGGGAGTGTGTGTCTGCGTGTATATGTGCGTGTGTGTAACTCTTTATTTTGTGTGCGTGTGTGTGGGGGCACGGGTGTTCACGAACTCACCCTAAAACTAACAGAAAAAAAATAAAATAAACTAACTAAAAAAAAGGGCAAAAAATGTGGGGAAAAAAATTCAAAACTGCTGATCAACCGTCCGAAGTTGATCAGCGGTGGGGTGTGCGATGCGCTAACAGTGGCCGGACACTAATTGCCGGCCACAGTCAGCGTACACGAAAAAAAAAAAAAATGCACCCCAAAAAAGGTGGGGGGGGCAGGGGGGGGGGGGCAAGTGGCAGCACCCCTGGGGGGTCTAGGGTCACACAGCTGTGCTGTGGACCCCAGACACCCTAACTTAGGGTGATGCAATCAAAGTTCAAAAACTAACTTTCCCTTTTTTTTCCCTGCCTAAACCAAACTTTCCCTAGCTATCCCTATGTACCTGATGGGGTCCTGGGGGGCACAGATCGGGTCCTGGGGGGCACAGATCGGGGTGCAGGCAGCGGTGGCAGACACGTGCAGGCAGCTCCTCTCTCCTCCGGCTCCGGAACACAAAAGGAGGAGGAGAGGAGCGCCTGCCTCTTTTGAATCTGCCGCCGGACCGCCCACAGACCAATCAGAAAGCGATCCTGAGTGGTGATGTCACCATCACCACTCAGGATCGCTGGATGGTGATTGGTGGGGTGAAATCACACCACCATCACCATCCTGTTCCGGGTTATCGGGACTTCAAAGACCCGAATAACCCGGAAACGCAGAAAACCGCAGGTCTGAATTGACCTGCGGTTTTCTGCGATCGCATACATGGGGGGGTCACCGGACCCCCCGGCGCATTTGCTCCAAGTGCCTGCTCAATGATTTGCGGCGGTGATCGAAAATGCACAGGGCGTACATGTACGCCCTGTGTCCTTAAGTACCAGGGCACAAGGGCGTACCTGTACGCCCTATGTCCTTAAGAGGTTAATATCAATCAGCACTTACTGTACATTTCTGTAACAGTCCGATATGTTGTATACACAAGGTCAGATACAATTACACTTAGAAAATGAAATCCTCTTGGACTGTATGTTGAAAGAAGACCTACCACCTCTGCTGAAATAACTGTATTCCCCATGTAATAACAATTCTGGAGCATCTTTTTTTATAGCATTGTGTTTTGCTGTTTCTCTGTTATTCCTCCTGGAAATATATGAATACCTTGACATTTTGCCATTTCCACTGTCACTGTAAGCGGTGACTGGGCAGTGCCAGAGTATATTAGGACACACTGTATTGAGAATGGGAATGCTAACACCCAGCTGTCAATTAATACATTTCTATAAGGAATAAAAGGGGATCTGAACAACGCAGAGTAAAGATGCTCAAGAATTGTTATTTTATGGGGAATACAAGCATTTGAACTAAAACAGACATGTCAGGAAAGATGACACACAGAAAGTGATGATCCTCTAGATGTAACGGCAATGCGCCCATTCTTTCTAGATTTACATATAAAATATAGAACAATAAAAATTTTCTAACGGAATGCACAAGGAGTAATGTCCGTTTTTTTGCGAACCCATTGAAATGAAAGGTTCTGCACACGATCCGCATTTAAAAACAGTACGGACACGGAAAGAAAATACGTTCATATGCATAAGCCCTAATGTAAGGTTACACTATTTGCCAGGGTTATTGCAGCAGGTTACATTACAGGTTACATCAAGTATCCATGTGGTTATATCGATGTAAGAAGATGTAAGTAGAATAGGAGAGGGATCGCACTTTATAGTACACGGTATCATTTATAGGCTGTCTACCCAGCATAGCCTTGTTTCACGTCTACGGTAAGCAGATCCATCTGGAACAGGCTGCCGGATCAGTCACTGCGGCAGTGGTATTTGTCCAGCTGCTCCTTGGCATATTTGCTGGGTTGCGGACGGATCTCTGTTGGTCCCCATTGCAGTGAATGGGGCCAGACGGAATTCAGCAGTGACAGATTCGGCAGGCTGTTCCTGGCCGGATCTTATTACTGCAGATGTGAAACAAGTCATAGTCAGTTTTACTATTTAAAGTGAACCTGTCAAATGGATATTTGATTATAATCTAACTAATTATATACAATCATTAACTACTAAAAAGTGCATTAGATGTATTCACTAACTGATGTGACAGATGGTTACCTCATAATATACACACAAAGATGCCACATGCTAATGAGCTGATTTGAGTCCAGCGTATATTTAATTCAGAGCTATAGCCACTCCCCTGCCCACCTGCTGCTGATTCATATGGAAAGTAACAGTCATTCAGCAGCAGGTGGGCGGGGAGAGTCAGGAGCTCATAAATATTCATGACTCATCATTATCAGCTGGAGCTTTTCAATACAAGATGTTGGCAGATTGACTGGGTCAATTAAAGAAAGTGACCCAGCATTTTGCTAAGCGAATCAGTCACTTATTTATGTTGCCCTTAGTTAGGACACCATAAAACTGGTGACAGGTTCCCTTTAAAGTGACGGTACAATAGCAGTGTAGGCTATATCTGTCATAGCAACTTGTGATTACATGCACCTTCTTTGGGACTCATTGGCATTTGCAGATTACATTGGATACTGCAGTCACTAATGTTTATAATTGGTGTTATGTAATATAAAATTAAGTATTTTATTGGGATATTTAAAGGCTCAAATTTTTTCTAGTTTGGTCATTACTAAGGAGATTAATTTATTTTCATTGACTTCTTAGAGGTCAGAGAACATCATTCTGGTCCTACTCCACTTTCATGTCATTAAAAAAACATTGCTGGCAAATGAATATAGAAGTAATGGCGGCACCAGCCTCACTAAAACACAGGAGATCAAACACAATATAGCTATGCTTGGTCAAGCGCAATCATTCACTAGGCCACAGAATCAAAAAAAAGCATAATGCCTCATGAGAAAATGTGGTGCCGAGGGAGAAGGCAATAAGTTAAAAGCATTAATAACCTGCTGCAATGTACGATTTTCACATTTCAAGAAAATACATGGCCTAAATACACTGGGATGAACTGCAGACAGCTGTTTTGGGGTGATTACTCCTCATCAGTAGAGAGCAGAGAGTACTGACTTAACTGGCTGAGAGGCCTAGGTCAGGATTTGGGGAATATATTTCCTTATGGAGAGCACGTTAAATGGCGTGATGAGTCTTACAGACCAGTCAATGTTCCTCTGAAATTCTGGGAAGAGGGTATGCAAATGACCTCTTAACAAGTTCTGCCTCTGATGGTACCAGCTGTAAGGTAGCTATCCTTCAATGTTCAAATCTTTAAAAAGCCTTGAGATATGCCTTGGTAGCATTAGAGGCAGATCTTACTAAGAGATCATTTGCATACCCTCTTCCCAGAATTGCAGAAGAGCGTTGTCCGGCCTATAAGACTCCTCACATCGTTTAAGGCGAGGTCCATACTGAGATATTGTATATATGGAGTAAACTTAGGCAGTCTGGACCCACATCAGATTTATCTCAGGAGCTCAGGCTGCATGATAAATGTGCTGCAGAGACGGACATGTTTGGCTAACTCTATACCAACTATTGGTTGGCTTACTTTGAAACTGAATTTTATACTAGAATTGTTGGAGCAATTTTTGGAGCTAAATGTTACATTTTAGGCACTGTCCCATTTCCTGCGAAGCCACACTCTTCTCATTAAATCCCACCCCTTTTCAAGTGAGTCGGGAGAAAATTGTATTAACCCTGGTTGTGCCTAATTGTGCGACTATTTAGACATATTCTAGGAGCAGACACAGCAGCAAATCTGGGCCATAGGCATCACAACACATCTCATACTCATGCATTAACATGGCAATTCCTATAAATGAGGTGTCAGTTACCTACTACAAGTTATAAATGCCCGCTTTAATCAATTCTATGGCCGCCAGCAGCCTGTCCTAGAATGTGAGCAGGACTGGTTGCCACCACTTGCTGAGCTGCCTGGGAGGTGAGGGGATAGAACCTCACTATACATTACAATAGATGGTAAAGATGTAATCCTGCCTACAATATGTCATCATGGCTGAGCAGCCTGATGTAATCCTGCCACCAATATGTCATCATGGCTGAGCAGCTTGACAGGAATGTGTAGTATATGCAAGTGTCGTGTATAGTGAGGGCCACCGCCTAGGAAGCTCTGCTAGTGGTGCAACCAGTCCTGCTCACATTCTAGAAAAGGTTGCTGGCGGCCATTTTAAATCATTCCGGTAGAAAATCTTTTAAAAAATCAGTACTAAATACACTCATATACTGCTGACAACTGCTGGTACATTTACCCAGACCACAAACTAGAAAAACAAGAATTGAATCAAGCCCTGACACAAATATGTCCATATGATCCAGCTAACTATAAATGCAATGTTACCAATACAAAAGGAGAAAAAGTCTATGATGGATACTTTGATACAATTAAAGTAAATTTCTATCTTCTACATAAAGCAAGTGAAGGAACACACTGTTTGCAATGTGGCATGCCCAATATTCTCCATTAAGGGACACACCCAATGTTTTGCAGTCAATTGATCAATGGCATGGGCCTCGTACTGTACACTGGCCATTTTCTAAGCAGAAAAGTAGCTGTGTTCCTTGATAAATCAGACGCACTTCAAACACTAATGTGATCCCCATCAGTCTCTGGTATCCACGTGTCCAAATAGAGGTTCTGATGACTCCATGGAGTGAAACTTTCAGATTTAACAATTTTACGTAAGTAGAAGCTGCATCCCACAGGAGTGCTCCGAGCTGCATGCAACTAAAAGTACTCCTCTAGACTGCAACTGCAGCCCAATAGTTACAACTGGAATGTTTCACGAGATCACAACATTGATGGCCTGTCCTTACTCGAATGGGACAATGTTGCTATATTGTATTGATAACAGCCTCTAAATATACTGCATTCTGGTGTCAAGACTGCAGTGAACAATGAAGAGGACGGAGCACTCTCAAGACTCTAAAATCAGCTGATCAGTGAGGGTGCCTAGTCACCCCCCACCTAGAGATTGGCCACCAATATTACCATCATGGACTCCACAATTATAATATGTATGGCCTAATATCAGGATAGGCCATCAATGTTTGACTGTTGGGGAAAAGAGTGGGAAGACAATCCCCACTCCCCGAACAACTGTTTCAGAGAAACTCCAGAACCAGAACTACATAGAGCCATCCACTGCTAGTTACCTGCTCTGTCCACTCTGGCACTGGAGCTACAAGGTAGCAGCTGGTTAGTGGGGGTAAAGGGTGTTAGACCCCTGCCAATCAGATATTGATGGTCTATTCTAAGGATAGGCCATCAATAGTAAAATCCTAAATTACCCCTTTTAGGATACTTGCTCATAGGTCCAGGTTTTAGAAACAGAATTTCAGCCCGGATTTTCATGTGGATATCTCTGCATTTCTACATCCAAAATCCGCATGTGGATTTTTATGCAGATTTGCCCCAATTTCAGCCTTTGAATAGCAAAGGGGGAAATCAGCACTGCAGATCCACAGAAACAATGGCAGTGCTCAAGATTTCAAAATCTGCACGGAAAATATACGCAAAGCGTACATGAGATTTGTGCAGACTCATTCACTTTGCTGGTACTGTATTACACTAAATTTTTTCCACACGAAAATCCACATAGAAAATATGTGCGTCCTGTGGAGGCACTTTTAAAGTCTTCATGTAGCCCCAACCTTTCAAACTGATATTACAGCATATGTTTCTGCATATTCACAAATCTAGCTTCATCTTGTGTTATGTAAGGAGCAGAAAATTATCTCAAGTGGCTTTGTAGAAATGCAAGGTTCACCAGCCACATGTAGACATGTGTCCACCACACGACATGGTGAGGGAAGGTCTATATCTCCATATTCCCAGCGACTCGTGATTCCATTTACCCAGCCACACAGATGATCTCGACCTTGTGATATCTTTCTTAAGTCTCCCTTTTTGTCATGTGAAAACCCGGTATTCTTCAGCTTCAAAGGATGAGAACACTGTTCAGAAATACAGGACAGGCCTTTTTCTCTCCGATTTAGAGCAGAAGACCAAGGCGATGGAACCCTGCTGTATAATAGTATCTTTGTGTGATCGTTAACCATTATAGTATTTTACTGATGAACACATTAAAAGAACGAGACAAGAGCTCCTCTGTGCAAGTCATATTATCTGCCACACTTGATCTGTTGCACTTTCTAAGTGCCAAGTCTACTAACAATATACTCCTCTGATAGACCAGCACAAAAATAGGTTTCCGACTGCCTATTTCAGTGAAAAAACAAGATTTTCCAGGAATACAATACTAATGGCCTATCCTCACAGGGTAGACTATCATGATTAGATTATATGGGTTCAACTCCGGCATCTCCACCAATCAGCTGAATGAAGGGACTGTGATTTAGCGCAGGCCACATCCCTTCTTTACCAGGAACAGCTCCAGACTTTTAGTAGTGGCTGTGCCTGGTACTGCAGCTCAGTCCCACTCACTTGCAAGTTAGGGCGCATGCACACAAACGTGTGCCGACTGTGCTATGCATTAGGGACAGCAAATTGTGGTCCCCAATGCACGGGCACCCTCTGTGTGGCCTGTACTGACAGATGCAGACCCATGCAACTTAAATAGTTCCACGATCCGTCCACTCTGTATCTTCTGGATTGCATGGGTCCGCATCCGTGATATGGTGTGCAGATGGCCGGTGCAGACTGCAATTCAGGCACGGCTGGCCCATGTTCATGTGCAGGAGCACTTAAAAGGGGCTGTGCGGTGAAAACATCAATATCAGATTAGTGGGGGTCCAACTCCCGGCGCCCCAGACTAATCAGTTGTTTGAAGTGGAAGCTTGTGGGAGTGCTGCTTCTGCTTCAAAATGACCTGCACGTAGTCTCCTTTGTAGAGGCGGTGCAGTTTAGTTATAATTGCTTGGCCCATTTGAGTGAACGGGATGAGCAGAACCCCTGCACAACCCCTTCAAGCTATCACTATATAATGGGAGCACAACACTGAGGTAGATCCTTCATATGAACAATCCCAAAGGACCCCAATGACCAATAATGGGATGACTTGGGGTTCAACTGAGATTTCTTTCACTGGCATCAAGAACAGTACTACTCTACCCATCAAACATGTTACGCCTCCAAAAGTTAGATAGGAACATGGCTGTGCAACACAGCACTTGGGGTTTTGGCACAGAATTCAGTTTCATAATTTCCATCTATTAAATTACATATCAGTACACGATTAATGTAGTTATGTAATAAACACTGACTACTTGTAACCCAGTACAGGAAGATGAATTCTGGTATTTGACTATAATCACATGAGGAAGTAGAACCAAAATGGCCTGCGGGCAGAAAGTCATCATCTAAGAATTGTATATACTTGTGACATTGATGCAATGTACTGAAAGGTGCGTAAGTCCTGCAAATAAATTAGGGTGATCTACCAGACACCTTCCTTATGGAAACAAGCTTCTCAAATGACACGCACACGAGGGCTTGTTCACATCTGCATCAACCGAAAAACAGGAAAAGATCGAGGAAATGACAGAAATGGAACACAGTCCCTTTCTACCCATTGATTACAAAAAAAAAAGAAAACCCTGAAAAATCCATTCCATCATGTATTCATTATTTTTGGCAGAAAAGGTCCTGCAGACAGGACTTTTTCTCCCGCCAAAACAGTGAAAACCTAACCGTGTGGACGCTAACAGCGTAACTGATGCTCAACAACGGCCATTTACACAAATGGAAATTAGAATAGACACATTTTTAGACGTTTTTCCTCTGACTATAAGGGTTCATTCACACGACTGTATGGCTTTTTCAGTGTTTTGCGGGCCATTTTTAGAGGATCCGTTTTTTGTTTCAGTAGTGTTTCCGGTTCCGTTCCGTTTTTCCGTATGGCATATACAGTATACAGTAATTACATAGAAAAAATTGGGCTGGGCATAATATTTTCAATAGATGGTTCCGCAAAACTGGAATGGATACGGAAGACATACGGAGTACATTCCGTATGTGTTCTGTTTATTTTTGCAGACCCATTGACTTGAATGGAGCCACGGAACGTGATTTGTGGGCAATAATAGGACATGTTCTATCTTTGAACGGATCTGAAAAACGGAAACGGAATGCACACGGAAACACTTCATTATTTTTTTTTTTTGCTGACATATTGAAATGAAAGGTTCAGTATAAGTAATGCATACAGAACGCAAAAAACATTCGTGTGCATGAGCCCTAAGGGAGAAGTCCGCGTAGATGTGAACAAAGCCTCAGGACAGAAACACCACCTTGGACTACAATCAAAGAGAAATGTCTACCACTTTCTGGTGTTTTTACACTGAAGTGTTCCAGAAAGCAATACGAACACAAATATAGAATGCAGATAACAAGACTGGAGTACACTCTGTACAGCGGAGTCCTTAAAGGGGATGTGTCACTTTAGCAAATGGCATTAATTATGTAGAGAAAGTTAATACAAGGCACTTACTAATGTATTGTTATTACCGTATTGCTTCCTTTGCTGGCTTTATACATTTTTCTATCACATTATACAATGCTGGTTTCCATGGTTATGACCACCCTGCAATCCATCAGTGGAGGTCATGTTTGCACAAGTCTATGTGTAGTCCCATGGTCCTGGCCACCAGAGTGGCTGATGCTTTTTCCTATAGTGTGGACACACGACCACCACTGATGGATTTCAGGGTGGTCGTAACCATGGGAACCAGCAGTGTATAAGTGATGGAAAAATAAATCCAACCAGCAAAGGAATCAATATGGACAATCACAATACATGAGTAAGTGCCTTGTATTAACGTTCTCTAAATGATAAATGACACTTGCTGAAGTGAGACAACCCCTTTAATCCAGGCAAAATAGCGCATACACTGCATTTCTCCTCCAGAAGGGAATCGGTCACCAGTTCTGTGTTTTGCCTCATCTCATTCGCAGGATCACATACACATTAAAGGGACCCTGTCATCAACTTCATGCTGTCCATATTAACGGCAGAATAAAGTAGAGACAGGTGAGTTGATTTCAGCAGTCTGTCATTTATAAGTTAAAAGTAAGTAGTTGCCAAGAACCAACATCACAATCATTGCAGACTGGGCCTGGAAAAGAGTCCTGGCCACCTGAGAAGAGTCCTGGTTATTCATGAATTCCTGCTCTCCTGCCCACCTGTTGATGACGGACAGTCTTCTACCTAGTTTTCTCCCCTTCTCTCTAGGAGAGAACTGCCAGTCATCAGCAGGTGGGCGAGAGAGCAGGAGATTAGGAATAACCATGACTCTTCTCAGGTAGATCTGACTCTTCAAGGCCTGGGCTGCAATGATTATGATGCTGGTTCTCAGCCACCACTTACTTTTAGCTCATGGTGACACACCGCTGACATCAGCATTTCTGTCACTATTTTATGCTGCCCTCAGTGAGGTCAGCATAAAGCTGATGACAGGTTCCCTTTAAGCAATTTTCGTGGACTGGCCAACAATCAAATGTTTATAGGGAGGTCCAGAATCTCCCCCAATAGGAAAAAAAATGATTGTTTGCATTTTGAATTTTAATGTCGATCCTTTTGTTTCTACGGTGATAAGCCATGCATATGATAAGGCCACTTTCATAACACCAAAAAGGAGGATATCACACCCCCAAAGGACATCATACCCGGGACAGTGGGGATCTACAACAGAAATCATTGCTTTACTTACCAAACTTGGTGCCTACTTGTGATATTTAACTCCTTTCCTCGCTGCCTTTAAGAGATTGCTATTGGCCACAATATACATACAGTACTAGCTGCAGGACCCCCGGATATTACTGTCTGCAGGACCCCCAGACATCACCGGCTACAGGACTCCCAGACAACACTGCATACAGGTCCCCCATTCAGTACTCATTACAAGACCCCCAAACAGTACTGCCTACAGGACCCCTGGACATCTGGCCACCCTAGTTGCAACTGAGGCGGATGTCCGGCTACAGGCTGGACAGTTCAGCTTCCTGGCACATGGGCCTGTTATTTCAGGATATCAGAGAACTACTACTTTCACCATATCCAAGCTGTTATTCTAGGCTATCAGAGAAGAAAACTACAACTCAACATGTACACACTGTTACTGTAGAATATCAGAGGAGAGGACTCCTGGCATGTCCTTGGTTCTGTAGAAGCACTAAACAGCATAACATTTTCTCTTCTCTTCAAAACTCTGCCCCTCCTGTCACATAACATCATCACAGGCCCTTCACCACCTCTTCTCTCCATTGCTGATCTCCACCCCCTCCTGCACTGATCACAACAGTGACATCATCACAGGTCCTTCAGCTCTATCAATGCAGCAGATACAGAGCGGTAGTGTTTAAACTCCATGTGCCATAAGGAACTTGTGACATCATAGGGTCACCCGACAACCAAAGCCTGAATTTCAAATTGACCATGCGCCTGACCCTAAACACAATCATTAGGGTTAGTTATTATTTTTGTACTATATTACTAATCTTTATTACCATAGCACATGGAAAGTAGATATTAGCCTGCTGCTACATCCCACGGGATGCTTTAAATCCATGTGTTTTTAGCATGTAACGTGACCCTGTGGCGCATGGAGTTTAGACACAAATGATACAGAGCAGGTCCTGGTAGGTAGTCACTTAACGCTGCTGTCTGAGCCCACCAAGCCACAGAAAGGGCAGACTCCCAGGCGTCTATCCAGGACTTGCGCCGGGTGGAGAACTGGGAGCCAGGAAGCTGGACATTTGGTCAACCTAGCTGGATACCACCAGAGGTGCTTTCTCCTCCATTCCTATTGAAAACACATACATGCTCAGCTGGACCAAACATTTACTTGTATCTGAGAATTTGGAGAGACAGCTGTTGCCCGACAGCTATTGAAGGTGTATGTCCACCTTTATTGTTTTTTGTTTAGTCGTTATTTTTAAATTCCCAGTTAGACCCTCCAGAAGAGCCGGAAGCTCATGAATATGAGGACTTCAAATCTTGTGCACTGTAATGAGAGGACTCCAGCTACTCAACAGGGACATTATGAAAATGACTGGGTAGGACAAGTAGGTGAGCCAACATTTCAACCAGGGTCTCAGTCATTACTTATGCTGCCCAGATAGTCTAAGCAAGCATAAAATATTTCCTATAGATATCAACCACCTGTATGTTGCCTTTTGCAATTTTCATGATACGGCTCGTGTTTGCGCTTATTTTTCTTTTCTCAAATTTTTGTGCCCCGATTTCGTATTTATTTCTTGTATGGATAATGTATAGTATACAAGGCGACAAAAGCATAAGACATTTCAACAGGAACTAATTGTAAAATAACATGGCTTCCTTTCTAACATCTATGGTAGGCCCAGAACGCCAGATGTGCAGCACATAAAAACTTTGGTCATCTTGTCTTTGGAGACTCTGCCTTTGTATCAGAAAGTGACTTTAACTTTCACCCACCCAAAGAAAATATAGTCATTTCCAAGTTACATAACTAAAACCCAAATCATTAACATTCCATAGAGACTTACTCCCAACGTGCTCACAGAAGAGTATTAGAGACCGCCAGAACTTGGCTTCCGCCGGCTTTTGTTAGCCCTCAGCTTGACAGAAGATTAGGCCAAACCCGCCTATTTAAGAGCCCTCTGTCATTCTGTCACAGGACGCTCAACCTTGTGCACTCATTTTCTTAATAGAAGTGCAAAGCCATTAACCCCCTGTATGCTAAGTTGCCTGATCTTCACGATTTGAACACAATGTGATACATCCACACGTTTAAATTAAAACATGGCAGCTATTTTCGGTGGCCCCATAGAAAATGAATGGAGGGCAGCTGCACATGTGCAGTGCGACCTTCACCACTTTCGAGGCTCCATTCTCGATACAGGTGTGGGTCCCAAGACAATGGGAGCACATCCTAGCGATATGTCCCCATTGTCTTAGATGAGACAACCCCTTTAATGACTGTGCGGTAACCTGAAAAACCGCACAGACATTAACAATGAACCAAGAACAAACAATATGGTTGATGACCCGTGAGGACAGTGATTGGCTGCAGTGGTCACAAGCTGTCGATGTGATGTCATCAATGACCAGCAGTGAGTGGTGGATGATTCAAGAGGTAAGTAATGCTTCTGTAATTTCAAGCTAGCTCTTGTCTGAACCCCAAATTTTCTTCTCAGGCTACCCCTTTAAGGCCATTTGAGGGTGCCCTCACACAGAGGGAATTCTCTGCCAGAAAAGCCGAAGTGCAGATTTTTAAAAAGTAGCAATTTTTTTGTGTGTCAATTCTGGTGTAGATTTTGATACAGATTTCCTGTATGAAAACCTCTTCATTTAATTCAATGGTAATAATTCTGTAGTGGAAAACACTGCGGACAAATCAGCAACAAAATCCGCACAGTTACGGATTTTTCCGCACTGATTTTTTATCTAGCGTTTTCCACAGCAGATTTTTTTCCCATTGAATTCAATAGAGAGATTCTCATACAGAAAATCCACAACACATTAATTACGCTGAGGAATGTAACACACAGATGGACAATTATCAGCTCCATGAGGGAAGTCTTGATGTTGCAGACACTGACAAGAAACCATACGGTAAACCAATAGGCATTTTATGGAAAATTAAAGGGCATCTGTCAGCAGATTTGTACCTATGAAACTGGCTCACCTGTTGCATGTGTCCTTGGCAGCTGAAGGCATTTGTGTCGGGTTCCATGTTCAGATGTGCCCGCATTGCTTTACAAAATTGAGTTTTCATATATGCAAATGAACCTCTAGGAGCAACAGGGGCGTTGCCATTACAACTACAGGCTCAGCTCTCTCTGCAACTGAGGCGCCCTCTGCACTTTGATTGACAGGACCAGGTAGTGTAAAAATCATCACTTCAGACCCTGTCAATGAAAGTGAAGAGGTCGTGGAAGTTGCAGAGAGAGCAGAGCCTCTAGGTGTAATAGCAACGCCCCCATTGCTCCTAGAGGCTAATTTGCATATATTAAAACATAATTTTTCTCAGCAATGCAGACATATGAACATGGAACCAACACAGATGCCTTCAGCTGCCAAGTGCACATGTAACAAGTCATTCATTTTTATAGGTGCAAATCTGCTTCCAGATGCCCTTTAATGTGCTTTTTCATAGGTTTGGGAGAGAAACAATAGGTTAGAGAGGACCCGTTACCTCTCCAGACATGTCTGTTATAGCAACTACTTGCATCCCCCTTGGAACATCTATTCTTAAGACTCTAGGATGTACCATTCCTTTATTATTCCTGTAAGGCTACTTTCACACTAGCGTTTCTATTTTCCAGTATTGAGATCCGTCATAAGGTCATACGCTTCTGTTTTGTCCCCATTTATTGTCAAGGAGGACAAAATGTAACTGAACAGAACGGAGCGCTTCAAAATGCATTTAGTTTCATTCTCATACCAGAGATAAAAACAACAGCATGCTGCAGTTTTCTTTCAGTCCTGGGATGCGGAGCAAGACGGATCTGTCATAATCCACAATGCAAGTCAATGTGGACGGATCAGTTTTCTCTGACACAATAGAAAAGGGATCCGTCCCCCATTGACTTTCAATGGAGTTCATGACGGATCCGTCTTGGCGATGTTAAAGATAATACAACCGGATCAGTTCATAACGGATGCAGATGGTTATATTATCAGTAACGGAAGCGTTTTTGCTGAACCCTGCCGGATCCAGTAAAAACGCTAGTGTGAAAGTAGCCTTAGGACTAGGGATCGACCGATTATCGGTTTTACCGATATTATTTTGCCGATATTCCGATAGCATATGGGGAACACAGATCGCGCTGCTGTCAGTGCTCTCCGTGTCCCCCTTAGCAGCACAGGGGAGAAGGAAGCAGCGTCTCCTCCCCCTGTGCTGCCGCCAATGAAAGGACAGGGGACAAGAGAAGGGGAGGGGCTGTGGCCACTGCGCCACCAATGAAGAGAAATCTCTCATTCATTCATATACAGGAGGCGGGAGCTGGCTGCAGAATCACATAGCCGGCTCCCGACCTCTATGAGCGGTAGCTGCGATCTGCGGTAGTTAACCCCTCAGGTGTCGCGGATCGCAGCTACCGCTAATAGAGGTCGGGAGCCGGCTATGTGATTCTGCAGCCAGCTCCCGCCTCCTGTATATGAATAAATGAGATTAATCTTCATTGGTGACGCAGTGCGCCCCCCCCCCCCCCCCCCCAAGCCCAGTATTAGACATTGGTGGTGCAGTCCCCCCCCCCCCCCCCCCAACCCCAACATTAGACATTGGTGGCGCAGTGCAAACCGCCTCCCCCCCAAGCCCCCCCCCCCCCCAGTATTAAGCACAGAGCAGCAGGGACAGTGTGAGCTCCTATTCACCCTGATGGAGATCTATCAGGGTGAATAGGACAAGGGTTCTAGTCCCTAAGGGGGCTAAAAGTTAGTAAAAAAAAAAAAAAAGTAAATGAAAAAAAGATTTACAAAAAAAAATTACACATTAACAATAAACATTAATTCTCAGCAGATTTGTGTAGGAATTTTTATTTTTAAATAAAAATTCCCAGAATATCGGTATAAATTATCGGCTATCGGCCTGAAAATTCACAAATTATCGGGTCCGGATCCGTTGCAAATGCGTTCAGTGAAAAATGAAGGCCTAAAGGCAGACATGTCAGGAGAGGCGACAGGTGCTCCTCAGACACTGAGATAACACTTTTTACCATGCAGACAAAAATCACTGTAATAATACTGATTCTACATGACGTAAGAGCCCCTATACACTAGGCAATTATCTCCAAACTATATTATAAAATACCTTTTATCACTACTATCAATAGCACGACGTGTAATGGGAGATCTGCCCTTAGTAAGAATGGGCTTGGAGGAAACCAGCTATGAGACTCAATGGATGATGGAGGATGATCCTCAGACACCGCCTGCTGGATGACCATTAGTGCAAGTATTTCAGTAGAGCACACTGTTATTTGCGCTCATATACAATTGAGATCCACCTATTTGAATACATCTTCCCAGCAGCTCCCAGTCTGCAAAGATTAGGATACTATAAAAAGTCTGATTGCATGAAGGTATAAATAGAAGCTTCTCGCTCAGAGATTAGCATTTCGAGTAGAACTTTAATAGACATACAAAGGCGGGCAATATTTGCTCAGCTTCACGGTAATATTACTCACTGTACCATGGACTGGGACGCTAACAGTACACTGGGGTGTGGGAAATACTGACATACCATGGAAACTGAGGAAAGTTCTCTTTAAAGTAGCACATAAAAAGGTAAAAAAAAAAAATAAATAACTCCCTAATACACTCCAGTGCCCCCCTCTATGAAATGTATATGTCTCAAAAATGTCTCTACTGTTTATGAATAAGACCCGCCGCACCTCACATTCTGGAGATCTGATCACCCACACATCTTCTACATCACAAGGAAAATAAAACATTTCCTAACACATTACTTGATGTGTCTCACACTTCCTGGCTCATGTACAGTGGATATAAAAAGTCTACACCACCCTGTTAAAATGTCAGGTTTCTGCGATGTAAAAAAAAAAAAAATAGACAAAGATAAATCCTTTAAGAACTTTTGCCACCTTTAATGTGACCTATAAACTGTACAACTCAATTGAACAACAAACTGAAATCTTTTAAGTGCAGGGTAGGAAAAAAAAAACTAAAATAATGTGGTTGCATAAGTGTGAACACCCTCTTATAACTGGGGATGTAGCTGTGTTCAGAATTAAGCAATCACATTCAAAATCATGTTAAATAGGAGTCAGCATACACCTGCCATCATGTAAAGTGCCTCTGATTAACCCCAAATAAAGTTCAGCTGCTCTAGTTGGTCTTTCCTGAAATCTTAGTCGCCATCCCACAGCAAAAGCTATGGTCCACAGAGAGCTTCCAAAGCATCAGGATCTCATTGTTAAAAGGTATCAGTCAGGAGAAGGGTACAAAAGAATTTCTAAGGCATTAGATATACCATGTAACACAGTGAGGACAGTCATCATCAAGTGGAGAAAATATGGCACAACATTACCAAGAACTGGACGTCCCTCCAAAATTGATGAAAAGACTAGAAGAAAACTGGTCTGGTCTTGGGCTACCAAGAGGCCTACAGCAACATTAAAGGAGCTGCAGGAATATCTGGCAAGTACTGGCTGTGTGGTACATGGACAACAATCTCCTGTATTCTTCATATATCTGGGCTATGGGGTAGAGTGGCAAGACGAAAGCATTTTCTTACGAAGAAAAACATCCAAGCCAGGCTACTTTTTTCAAAAACACATCTGAAGTTTCCCAAAAGCATGTGGGAAAAGGTGTTATGGTCTGATGGAACCAAGGTTAAACTTTTTGGCCATAATTTCAAAAGATATGTTTGGCGAAAAAAAAACACTACACATCACCAAAAGAACACCATACCCACAGTGAAGCATGGTGGTGGCAGCATCATGCCAAGGGGCTGTTTTTCTTCAGCTGGAACTGGGGCCTTAGTCAAGCTAGAGGGAATTATGAACAGTTCCAAATACCAGTCAACATTGGCACAAAAACCTTCAGGCTTCTGCTAGAAAGCTGAACATGAAGAGGAACTTCATCTTTCAGCATGACAACGACCCAAAGCATACCTCCAAATCAACAAAGGTATGGCTTTACCAGAAGATGATTAAAGTTTTGGAATGGCCCAGCCAGAGCCCAGAGCTGAATCAGATTGAAAATCTGTGGGGTGATCTGAAGATGGCTGTGCGCAGGAGATGCCCTCGCAATCTGACAGATTTGGAGTGTTTTTGAAAAGAAGAGTCAAACTGTGCCATGCTGTTAGACTCATACCCAAAAAGACTGAGTGCTGTAATCAAATCAAAAGGTGCTTCAACAAAGTATTAGTTTAAGGGTGTGCACACTTATGCAACCATATTATTTTATTTTTATATTTTTTCTTCCCTCCACCTAAAATATTTAAGTTTGTTTTTCAATTGAGTTGTACAGTTTATAGGTCACATTAAAGGTGGAAATTTTTTTGAAATGATTTATCTTTGTCTAATTTTTTTACATCACAGAAACCTGACATTTTAACAGGGGTGTGTAGACTTTTTAATTTTATTTCCACTGTATATCTGCCAAATTCATACTTTAAAATCCAAACACCACTCATCACTGACATGTTCAGGTAGGAAAAAAACTGAAAAGGGTTATACAACCCAATGACTAGAGCGTTTTAAATGAAGTATTATTGCAATATGCACAGTGGCTTGCCTAAGGTATTTGGTACCCGGGATGGGTCCTTTCTCTGGCACCCCCCCATACTTTAAAACATTGTGTCCCTTCACAGTAGTTATGCCCCCACTGTGTCCCCCTTACAGTAATAATGAACTAATTGTGACCCTTCACAGTAGTTATGC
Organism: Bufo gargarizans; assembly: GCF_014858855.1. Taxonomy (NCBI): domain Eukaryota; kingdom Metazoa; phylum Chordata; class Amphibia; order Anura; family Bufonidae; genus Bufo; species Bufo gargarizans. The sequence continues at coordinate 150,827,212 of NC_058084.1, forward strand.
CCTCATTGCTCCCCTTCCCAGTAGTTATACCCTCATTGTGCCCCCCTCACAGTAGTAATGCCCTCACTGTTCCCCCTTCAGAGTAGTTCTGCCCTAACTGTGCCTCTTTCACAGTAATCATGCCATCTCTGTGCCCCTTTAGAGTAGTTATGCCCTCACTGTGCCACCATAACAGTTGTTATGCCTCTTCACAGTAGTAATACCCCTTCTGTGCCCCTTCAAAGTAGTAATGCTTACATTCTGCCCCCAAATAAAAAATACAAGTAAATCCTCACCTTGTCCCGTTCCTGATGATCAGATCAACTCCAGCACTCCCCTGCAAGCTCAGATCGCACCTACAGTCAGGTCTATAAATATTGGGACATCAACACAATTCTAACATTTTTGGCTCTATACATCACCACAATGGATTTGAAATAAAACAAACAAGATGTGCTTTAACTGCAGACTGTCAGCTTTAATTTGAGGTTATTTACATCCAAATCAGGTGAACGGTGTAGGAATTACAACACTTTGAATATGTGCCTCCCACTTGTTAAGGGACCAAAAGTAATGGGGCATAATAATCATAAATCAAACTTTCACTTTTTAATACTTGGTTGCAAATCCTTTGTAGTCTATGCGTTACAGACTTCAGGCTGTAATTGACATCACCAGACACTGGGTTTCATCCCTGGTGATGCTCTGCCAGGCCTCTACTGCAACTGTCTTCAGTTCCTGCTTGTTCTTGGGGCATTTTCCCTTCAGTTTTGTCTTCAGCAAGTGAAATGCAGGCTCAATCGGATTCAGGTCAGGTGATTGACTTGGCCATTGCATAACATTCCATTACTTTCCCTTAAACTCTTTGGTTGCTTTTGCACTATGCTTTGGCTCATTGTCCATCTGCACTGTGAAGCGCCGTCCAATGAGTTCTGAAGCATTTGGCTGAATATGAGCAGATAATATTGCCCGAAACACTTCAGAATTCATCCTGCTGCTTTTTTCAGCAGTCACATCATCAATAAATAAAAGAAAACCAGTTCCATTGGCAGCCATACATGCCCACGCCATGACACTACCACCACCATGCTTCACTGATGAGGTGGTATGCTTAGGATCATGAGCAGTTCCTTTCCTTCTCCATACTCTTCTCTTCCCATCACTCTGGTACAAGTTTATCTTGGTCTCATCTGTCCATAGGATGTTGTTTCAGAACTGTGAAGGCTTTTTTAGATGTCGTTTGGCAAACTCTAATCTGACCTTCCTGTTTTTGAGGCTCATCAATGGTTTACATCTTGTGGTGAACCCTCTGTATTCACTCTGGTGAAGTCTTCTCTTTATTGTTGATGTTGACACACATACACCTACCTCCTGGAGAGTGTTCTTGATCTGGACAACTGTTGTGAAGGGTGTTTACTTCACCAGGGAAAGAATTCTTTGGTCATCCACCACAGTTGTTATCCGTGGTCTTCCGGGTCTTTTGGCGTTTCTGAGCTCAAAAGACCCGGAAGACCAAAGAACATTCTTTTTAAGAATGTTCCAAACAGTTGTTTTGGCCACACCTAATGTTTTTGCTATCTCTCTGATGGGTTTGTTTTGTTTTTTTCAGCCTAATGATGGCTTGCTGCACTGATAGTGACAGCTCTTTGGATCTCATCTTGAGAGTTGACAGCAATAGATTCCAAATGCAAATAGCACACTTGAAATGAACTCTGGACCTTTTATCTGCTCGTTGTAATTGGGACAATGAGGGAATAACACACACCTGGCCATAGAACAGCTAAGAAGCCAATTGTCCCATTACTTTTTGTCCCTTAATAAGTGGGAGGCACATATGCAAACTGTTGTAATTCCTACACCGTTTACCTGATTTGGATGTAATACCCTTAAATTAAAGCTGACAGTCTGCAGTTAAAGCACATCTTGTTCGTTTAATTTCAAATCCATTGTGGTGGTATATAGAGCCAAAAATGTTATTGTGTTGATGTCCCAATATTTATGGACCTGGCTGTACACAGTCCAGCAGCGCGATCTGCGCCTGCAGGGCTAAAAGATGGCTCCCTGCTTCACAACTCAGTGTTCCGCTATGGAGGAAGTAGCATGGGGGTGGGGGTCAGTAAGTGAAAAGATCACCAGCTCCCTGGCTCTCATTATATCTGGCACCAGGGGTGGACATTGCATGAAAAAAATAAATAAATAAATAAATAAATCTTAGTAAAATGTTCCCCATTGTTTGTGGTTTTATATCCATTACATTTTTCTCTCTAGTAGCGACCCCTGCTGTTTATCCTTCTGATTCACCTTCTCCAGCATTCAGAGGTGGACTAACAAGCTCCCCTTAGCGCTGCCGTAGTCATCTCACATTGAAGCAGGTGAAGAGGTACCGATGCCTTTTTTATTCATACCTACTTTTAAACTCTAAGAAGTATATCTAGAACTCTCTCTCGTGGGGAAGGAAATTGTGGGGGCATAATATACCACATGTATCTCTGAAGCTATAAGTTAGGGACTATCTTCTATGTGCGAGTGTGAGGGGGCGGGGGTTGTCGGGTTAATAAGAGCTCATTTCAATACACCCTGGAAGATGCAGATCCTTGATGAGCTGCTGCCGACCCAAAGATAGACAAGCAAGACCCCCAGATATGTGAGTAAAATACAGTTTTAAATAGGTGGGATAGCCATTTTAAAGGGAACCTGTCGCATTGAGCATGGTGTTTGAGCTGCAGGCATCATGTTACAGAGCAGACTGCTATATAGTTTTACGGGAAAATATTCAGCAACACTTGGAATTTAAACATTTGAATTCCTGCTCATTCTGCGCTTCAACGTTGTAGCCTATGAACAGAAACCAGAAGTAAGGACTGAGCTGCAGCAGTGGAAACAGCGGGGAATTAAGGGGTTGGTATACATTCTTTCAATATTTTATACACGTGTGCCTCTCAATAAATTAGAATGAAGGGCACTATCAAAGCAACCTGGGCTTTTATTATAACCCAGCAGTGCCACAGGCTGACCGCCTCCATGCCACACCACAATGATATAATCATTGATGGAAAAGGGGCCCTGACCAAGTATTGAGTGCATATACTGTACATACTTCTCATTAGTCATTTCTATATTAAAAATAATTTTTTAATTGGTCTTATATAATATTTTAGTTTTCTGAGATACTGACTTTTTGGGTTTTCATTAGCTGTCAGACAATCATCAACATCAAAATAAATAAACTGATCTCTCTGTATGGTATGAATCTATAAGATATATGAGTTTCACTTCTTGAACTGAATTACCGGTACTGAAATAAATTACATTTTTTGATCAAATTCTAATTTATTGAGATGCACTAGTAGATATTGTTAAGTGGCAGAAATTTTTTAATTGTAAGGTCTTATATTGAGAAAGCAATTGCCGCTGTAGAAAAGTAGGGATTAAAACAATCAGTATTGTTCTTCCCGGTATCACCTACATATCTATTACCGCACATGTCCAGGAGGCACTGGGGGATTGACTAGGGCTTTCTCTGGAACTGTATTACTTTCTTCATTAAGCCCAGCACATGACATATATATTAAATACCCTGAAAGACCGACATGAGGATTAGAAAACAAAGGACATGATGCCTCTTCAGGACAATCTGGCCGGCAAGAAGAATGGCGGAGTAATGGTGCAGCTGTGCCATCCCCCCTGTGGGATACTGGATAAATTGGCATCAGGTTCTTTGTCATGGGTAAAATAAATTATTTATAGGGGTAATTTATCTCGAGGGATAGCGATCATAACAACATGAGCAGTGAACTGACCAGGATCTCATCTCAAGCTTTTTATCATTTCATGTATTCAAGCAATTTGAATTTTTTATATTATATATATATATATATATATATATATATATATATATATATATATATATATACACACACACACATATACATACAGTACAGACCAAAACACACCTTCTCATTCAAAGAGTTTTCTTTATTTTCATGACTATGAAAATTGTAGATTCACACTGAAGGCATCAATACTAGGAATTAACACATGTGGAATTATATACATAACAAAAAAGTGTGAAACAACTGAAAATATGTCATATTCTAGGTTCTTCAAAGTAGCCACCTTTTGCTTTGATTACTACTTTGCACACTCTTGGCATACTCTTGATGAGCTTCAGGAGGTAGTCACCTGAAATGGTCTTCCTACAGTCTTGAAGGAGTTCCCAGAGATGCTTAGCACTTGTTGGCCCTTTTGCCTTCACTCTGCGGTCCAGCTCACCCCAAATCATCTCAATTGGGTTCAGGTCCGCTGACTGTGGAGGCCAGGTAATCTGGCGCAGCACCCCATCACTCTCCTTCATGGTCAAATAGCCCTTACACAGCCTGGAGGTGTGTGTTGGGGTCATTGTCCTGTTGAAAAATAAATGATGGTCCAACTAAACGCAAACCGGATGGAATAGCATGCCGCTGCAAGATGCTGTGGTAGCCATGCTGGGTCAGTATGCCTTAAATTTCAAATAAATCCCCAACAGTGTCACCATAAAAGCACCCCCACACCATCACATCTCCTCCTTCATGCTTCACGGTGGGAACCAGGCATGTAGAGTCCATCCGTTCACCTTTTCTGCGTCGCACAAAGACACGGTGGTTGGAACCAAAGATCTCAAATTTGGACTCATCAGACCAAAGCACAGGATTTCCACTGGTCTAATGTCCATTCCTTGTGTTCTTTAGCCCAAACAAGTCTCTTCTGCTTGTTGCCTGTCCTTAGCAGTGGTTTCCTAGCAGATATTCTACCATGAAGGCCTGATTCACACAGTCTCCTCTTAACAGTTGTTCTAGAGATGTGTCTGCTGTTAGAACTCTGTGTGGCATTGACCTGGTCTCTAATCTGAGCTGCTGTTAACCTGCGATTTCTGAGGCTGGTGACTCGGATGAATTTATCCTCTGCAGCAGAGGTGACTCTTGGTCTTCCTTTCCTGGGGCGGTCCGCATGTGAGCCAGTTTCTTTGTAGCGCTTGATGGTTTTTGTGACTGCACTTGGGGACACTTTCAAAGTTTTCCAATTTTTCGGACTGACTGACCTTCATTTCGTAAAGTAATGATGGCCACTTGTTTTTCTTTACTTAGCTGCTTTTTTCTTGCTATAATACAAATTCTAACAGTCTATTCAGTAGGACTGTCAGCTGTGTATCCACCTGACTTCTCCACAATGCAAATGATGGTCCCAACTCCATTTATAAGGCAAGAAATCCCACTTATTAAACCTGACAGGGCACACCTGTGAAGTGAAAACCATTTCAGGTGACTACCTCTTGAAGCTCATCAAGAGAATGCCAAGAGTGTGCAAAGCAGTAATCAAAGCAAAAGGTGGCTACTTTGAAGAACCTAGAATATGACATATTTTCAGTTGTTTCACACTTTTTTGTTATGTATATAATTCCACATGTGTTAATTCATAGTTTTGATGCCTTCAGTGTGAATCTACAATTTTTATAGTCATGAAAATAAAGAAAACTCTTTGAATGAGAAGGTGTGTCCAAACTTTTTTGATCTGTACTGTATAAATATTATATATATATATATATATATATATATATATATATATATATATATATATATATATACATACATACATATACATATACAAAGGAAAAATGGCGGCACTGGAACACAATCAAATAAAGGTAGGGTGCACGTCTCCAGGGGATGCAGGCTTCTTACCCCAATGTATAATCCAGAAGAATGGGCGGCACTCCAAGGTAAAAGATAAGTGAACTTTATTCACCCAGGTGGTGCAACGTTTCGGTTCTGCACTAGAACCTTTTTCAAGCCTTTTTCAAGCTTGAAAAAGGTTCTAGTGCAGAACCGAAACGTTGCACCACCTGGGTGAATAAAGTTCACTTATCTTTTACCTTGGAGTGCCGCCCATTCTTCTGGATTATATATATATATATATATATATATATATATATATACACATACACACACACACACAAACCGGATTCCCAAAAAGTTGGGACACTAAACAAATTGTGAATAAAAACTGAATGCAATGATGTGTAGATGGCAAATGTCAATATTTTATTTGTAATAGAACGTAGATGACAGATCAAACGTTTAATCCGAGTAAATGTATCATTTTAAAGGAAAAATACGTTGATTCAAATTTTCACGGTGTCAACAAATCCCCAAAAAGTTGGGACAAGTAGCAATAAGAGGCTGGAAAAAGTAAATTTGAGCATAACGAAGAGCTGGAAGACCAATTAACACTAATTAGGTCAATTGGCAACATGATTGGGTATAAAAAGAGCTTCTCAGAGTGGAAATGTCTCTCAGAAGCCAAGATGGGTAGAGGATCACCAATTCCCACAATGTTGCGCAGAAAGATAGTGGCGCAATATCAGAAAGGTGTTACCCAGCGAAAAATTGCAAAGACTTTGCATCTATCATCATCAACTGTGCATAACATCATCCGAAGATTCAGAGAATCTGGAACAATCTCTGTGCGTAAGGGTCAAGGCCGTAAAACCATACTGGATGCCCGTGATCTCCGGGCCCTTAAACGACACTGCACCACAAACAGGAATGCTACTGTAAAGGAAATCACAGAATGGGCTCAGGAATACTTCCAGAAACCATTGTCAGTGAACACAATCCACCGTGCCATCCGCCGTTGCCAGCTGAAACTCTACAGTGCAAAGAAGAAGCCATTTATAAGCAAGATCCACAAGCTCAGGCGTTTTCACTGGGCCAGGGATCATTTAAAATGGAGTGTGGCAAAATGGAAGACTGTTCTGTGGTCAGACGAGTCACGATTCAAAGTTCTTTTTGGAAATCTGGGACGCCATGTCATCCGGACCAAAGAGGACAAGGACAACCCAAGTTGTTATCAACGCTCAGTTCAGAAGCCTGAATCTCTGATGGTATGGGGTTGCATGACTGCGTGTGGCATGGGCAGCTTGCCTGTCTGGAAAGGCACCATCAATGCAGAAAAATATATTCAGGTTCTAGAACAACATATGCTCCTATCCGGACGTCATCTCTTTCAGGGAAGACCCTGCATTTTTCAACAAGATAATGCCAGACCACATTCTGCATCAATCACAACATCATGGCTGCGTAGGAGAAGGATCCGGGTACTGAAATGGCCAGTCTGCAGTCCAGATCTTTCACCTATAGAGAACATTTGGCGCATCATAAAGAGGAAGGTGCAACAAAGAAGGCCCAAGACGATTGAACAGTTAGAGGCCTGTATTAGACAAGAATGGGAGAGCATTCCTATTTCTAAACTTGAGAAACTGGTCTCCTCTTTTATCGACACACAGAAACATTAAATAAAATAGATGAAATATACCCATGCGAAGCCAGGTCCTTCTGCTAGTATATTTATATATATTAGTACTGCTTGTATATGACTTGGGCTACATGCACACGACCGTATGAGTTTTGCGGTCCGCAAAAAAAAAAACTTTTTTTTTTTTTTTGCGGATCCATTGTAACAATGCCTAAAACGGGCAAGAATAGGCCATGTTCTATTTTTTTTTTTTTTTTTTTTGCGGGGCTACGGAACAGACATAATGATGCGGACAGCACACTGTGTGCTGTCCGCATTTTTTGCGGACCCATTGAAATGAATGGGTCCGCATCCTATCCGCCAAAGAAATCGGAACGGACACGGAAACGAACAACGTTCGTCTGCATGTAGCCTTATACTTACAATATTTAATCTTAGTGACCAACAAGTAAGAGCTGAGCCAGTGCAGAGCTTAGACTGGGCTGCCGTGAAAAAGCAGCAGCCTAGCCTAAGGCCCCTTAGTGAACGCTGTAAAAAGGTGGTCACTAAAGAGTTAAAGAACTCCTGCAACAAAATGTATTCTATGACCTGCTAGAAAGGTACATGATGTCATCTGTGGTGAATGTAATCTTCTTACCAGTGGCTGTATATGCGAGTTATCCCCTCCTTTCTGATCCTCAGCTGTGTCACGTGACCAGCAATCACACTCTCCAAATAACAAAGCATCTTATGTGTGGACAGCAAGTCTGTTTATATATTCCTATGGTAGCCTCAATGTCAAACTCATAGGAATGAATAGAGAATTAACTGACTTCCTGTCCTGTGTAAGTTGGAAATCAGAGAGCTGGTCACATGACACAGCTAAGGATGAGAAGGGAGGTTATAACTCACAAATACAGTAACAATCAGAAGATTACTTTCACTACAGATTACATTATGCACCTTTCTAACAGGTCAGAGAGTAAAAATCTTTACATGAGTTTAACGTTAAGGAAAAAACTTACATAAAAAATAAATAAAAATAGGCAAAGTGCCATTGGTTTCACCCAGCCCTAGTACATTCATTGTTTTCTCATTTTCTCCAGAGAGAAACCTGTCAATCATCAAGAGGTGGGCAGGGGGGAGCAAACTTTCATGAATATCTTGGACTCTTCTCAGGCACGGACTGTGATTATTAGGCCTCATTCCCACATACAGGGATATTCACAGACCACGGTCCTACTGTCCTGTTGAGTGCACGGTGTCATTAGTTGCTATGATGCAGTGCGCATCGTGGTGCCGCCGCTGTATAGTTATACACTCGTATGATCTATTCGAGTGTATTACTGTACAAAGGTGGCGGCACAAAGCGCACAGCGTCATAGCAAACAATGACTCTGTGCGTTCTTGCACTCAGCAAGACCGTGAAAATCCACGTATGCGTGAATGAGGCCTTATACAGCAAGTTCTGGTCAGCAACTTAATATTAGCTCATGAGTAACAGAGCGCTGAAACCGGTCTTGATGACAGGTTCCTTTTAATTACTATGCAAAACCAATAACTACAGCCGTGATAAGGCAAGGCTTTAATAAAACAAAGAGTCCTAATACTAGCTAGAAAAACGATGAATAATTTCACTGAAAGCAAATTCTTAAACAAATTCTTGTCCTGAGACCTGGGCACGCTGACGTCACCCCATCCGAAATTCAGATGAGTCACCAATTATGCTACTATGGACACAGACGCAAATGTTGATGCCTACACGACGCCCCTTGTGCCTGGTTTCCATGGTCTCCACCAGAGCTGAAGAGTATGACAGAAGCATCATGTGTAAAGTGATAACTTTCCATTCAGAAACAGCAGCCAAGAATGAGACCTCCACCCTTGTTAAGACTAACATTAGTTGCCTACTGGGCCCAGTCAAACGATATGCTCCTGGCGGTTCCTGGATCAAGTGCAGTACAATGTGGACATGAACCTTGCCTGGTTACAACCCACAATTAACGTGTCAGACAGTCATCACTGATGGCACGTTCCTGGCCTGCCCCTTGCGCTCCATAACCACAGTGCACGCTTGAGAATGAATCTCTCACTAGCGCTGTAGAGCATACAATACTATCCCAAACCCTAACCAGGCCCACTGCGCCTGCGCAGTCAGGCAGCCTTGGGCATGGACTGACGACATCAGCATGGACTCCTTATCTGCAGTAGTACTCCTGTATTACTGCAGATAATAGTCCAAGATTGTGATGACAGATTCCCTTGAAGACCAATGCTTCATATGCCAGTCTCAAGGGGGTTTTCTAAGAGTTTTTTTTATTTTTTAACGGACGACCTATCCCCTAAATAGGTCATCAGCATCTGACCAATGGGGGTCCGACACCCAGGACCTGTCACATGGCCAGCCCCATATAAGTGAATGGGGCTGAGCTGCGATACCGAGCACAGCCGCTATACAATGTACAACGATATGCTTGGTGAGCTGATAGACGGCCGCGGTGCTACTGTGAGTGTTTTCAAACAGCTGATTGACCCCCACTGGTGTCAGACCCCCACTGATCAGATGCTGAGGACCTATCCTAAAGATAGGTCATCAATATAAAACCCCTGCACATTCCCATTACCCTAATATAAACTGGAGCAAGAGAGGATGCTGTACAGCCATTGATAAATTCCTCTCATTGCATGAAACCACCCTAATAGAAAGTAGATATCTGAAGAGGTTTTACACAAAGCAGATCCTTCACAGAAGAATATTATCTATTCACTTGTGTATTGTTCAGTATACATCAGTCCCTGTCCTCCCATACATGCAGTATCACTGCCAAACAAATCCTAGGAGTCACATCTGCCAACATGTACAGTACTGAACTCACATATGGCACAAGGTCATCAAAGCGCTGAAGCGACATATTTTATGCCAGATGGACATGCCAGTAAGGGCATTCCTTGACATACATGTACCAACAGTTATGTGCACTATTATATAGACATACAGAGCAAACCAAACACCTCCACTAATACATCTACACCTTAATTCACATCACCAAACTGGTTTTATGCCATCTCTAGAGACCTTTTTAATATAACTGCCTAAACCATTACACTTTTAATAAGTGCTACGCACACAAAATTTATTATATACATACAAAATGTTGTGTTTAAAGGACTTGCCAATTTTTAAACTGTCTGATGAGAGGGATCCAACCACTAGGATCCCCACCGTGCCCATCGAGTTCAGTGTGGTCTCTCCAGCGGCTACCTACTGTGATATCAGTGGATTCAAGGAGGTCCGGGTAGGTGAAGCATTCACAATCAACTCATCATCAAGTTACCTGGGAGCCATGATAGAGGCACTTTAGCATTTAAAGACATTTCAGCATCTGGACTCGCGCTATACATGACCAAGCAAAAACTGAGGATTGCAAAGCTGAATCTTTTAATCCAGGATTCTAATATTTTTTGGTAATCATTTTACAGTGCCTAAAGACCACTTAAAATATTATATTATTCAAAAAATTCAAGTGATGACCTAGGCTTAGGATAGTTCATAACTGGCTGATTGGTGGGGGTCCGACACCCCGCTTATCAGCCATTCAGGTGTAGCGCCATCAATGGAACTACGCAGCTCCGCCAACCTTGCAGTGAAGAGCGATGTCCACCACAATGTTGATGGCGCCGGAACTACACAGCTCCGGCGCCAACTTCCAACGACAATCACTACACCCAAACAGCTAATTGGCAGGGATGCATTAGACGCCCACCAATCTGCTAGTGATAGCTTATCCTCAGGATAGGCCATCACTTAAGTAAAGCCCTGACAATCCCTTTAAAAATATATATAAACCTATATGTCCAAGCACTGTATACTCATTAATCGCTATACTTTGCATATGTACACTGTTAGGGTTTTATGTAATTGCGGGGGGGGGGGGGTTAGTATAGAAAGTTTTTCCCATTCAGGGATGGGTAAAAATTGCCTTATGTTCATAGGAAATAATATGAAAAAGCGGGCCGCAAATGCCATGGCAAACAAAGCTGTTACCTTCATTACGTTCTTGTAGGAATGTCGAAATGCTGGTGTCTTCTTTTCACAGGCATCTTCTTCTTCATCCAAAGCATCATATCCTTCATCGTTACTGCCATCAGGTTCATCCACATTAGTCATGTTATCTATGAGCTGTTCCAGAGGAGGACTAAGCTCCCTCTCCTCATTGTCTTTCAAGCCATAGTCAAGTGCTTTGTAGATTATAATTCCAAGCGATACAATAACCTGAAAAACATAAGAATGTTCATTAACTTAAGTAAGTGAAAATTTCATGAGTAACTCATCTTTATACTAAGGCCTAAGGGGTTTGGACAATAGGGGTCAATATGCAATATCTAAAGAACAAAAACCTGACAAAAATTCATTAGACTCGTGGATACTCTCGAAAATGTAACTGGAACCTACCAACCATGTGTCAAGATACGATACTGGTATGTTCTTATGTGGTAGAAGGGCTTTAGGGGAACGCTTAGAAATGGCCAACCCCATCAGCTCCAGTATGCATACTGTAGACACTAAGCTTATAATAGGCATGCCGTTGAAAATATGAGGTCCCATTTGGCTCCAGAACCCGTGGGAACATGTATGTGTATGGGGGCCATAGTGTAGGGAGTATGTACCATGTATGTGATGTGTATGGTATGGGAATATGTATGTTTATGATGAAGGGCATAGCCTAATTTCTGGCTTATAGGGATTCTATCAGCTAGTTTGAACCTATAGAGCTGTGTACATGTGCTGCTAGATCGCCACTAGCACATCCACAATATACATTTTTCATAGCTGCGAGTGCTTTTATTCAGTCAAATTTTATAAGGAGAAGGAGCCCAGCACCACCGCATCCTCCGAAACTCCTCCTTGCTCCCCTGATGTCACACAGTTGAAACGCAGTAATCTTGCAAGTACGCTGCATGTTAGTGCCGGCATGGTGTTCCTTCCTTGTGCTGGCATCAGCCATTTGCTAGCTGGCATGCGCGAGATTACAGCGCTTTAACTGTGCGACGTTAGGGGAGCAAGGAGGAGATTCGGAGGATGTGGGCGGTGCTGAGCTCCTTCACAGTGGGCGTGACTGGGCTCCGGAAACGTTGGTAACAGCCCCTTGGGGTCCTTCCTAGCCTCATTTGAATACATATAAAATGTTTTTTTGACTGAATAAAAGTACTCATAGCTATGAAAAATGTATATTGTGGATGTGCTAGTGGCGATCTAACAGCACATGTACACAGCTCTATAGGCTAAGACTAGCTGACAGAATCCCATTGAATGCGGTCTATTTTGTATGCTATAGCCTTTACTATTATAGTGATACAGTAGGCAATGTTCTAGTTTTGTTCCCAAAGAGGACATATAAAGGACTAATAAATATATTAGGGTAATATCTGAGCTCATGAAAAATAAATGTTTATTCACACAAATTTACAGAAAAATATTAGCGGTAATTTGCGTTCTGAATAAAATGCACTTTTATCTATTTGATGAATACTTCTAAAAGACAAGTCATGCAGAAGAAAGCACATCTAAAAGGATTTACATGACAGAAGAAAGGCACTAGTGACAGGCCCCATGAGTACGTTCAGAGCCACTGTCTTATGGTCTGATTCGTATATAGTCTAACTTATGGAAGCAAAGTAAGATCTTATATATTAATGATAGGAATGTTATCAATGTTATCTGAGATACAATGTTATCTGTAGCACATAGCTATGTTACTACACAATGGACAGAGGTGTATAGTTCTGGCGCCAACGCTACAAGGTAACTATTAAACAGTGGGAGGATGGGGTGTCGGACCCCGCAGATCTGATATTGATGTCCTATCCTGAGATTAGGCCATCAATATCAAAATCCTGGACAACCTCTAATAGGCTGAATAATATATAGAAATATATGCCATTGGCTGCTGGAAGTTTTCATCCGTGTGCAGGGAGAAGTAGCAACGGCGATACGGGGACCAGGAGCGGTGCAGGGAGCGGGGTAAGTATACCGGTGAGGGGCCCGGCACATGGGGGGGTGGGGGTTTCTTGAAATTGGATTACCGCTTTAATACCGAACACAGACCCTGGGCAGGTATGAAGAAAGAGGACGTTATTTGTTAATCCTTGGACAACCCTGTAATACAGACTGTGATATAGCACTATCCAGTATATAAGCATTTGATATCATGGTAGTATTTAAAGGGAACCTGTCATGTGGATATTTGATTATAATCTAACTAATTATATACAATCATTAACTACTAAAAAGTACCTTAGATGTATTCACTTACTGGTGTGACAGACGGTTACCTCATAATATGCACACAAAGATGCCGCATGCTAATGAGCTGATTGGAGTCCGGCGTGATGTCATGGAGTCCAGCGTATATTTAATTCAGAGCTATAGCCACTCTCCTGCCCACCTGCTGCTGATTCATATGGAAAAAAAATGTCATTCAGCAGCAGGTAGGCGGGGAGTCAGGAGCTCATGAATATTCATGACTCATCATTATCAGCTAGAGCTTTTCAATACAAGATGTTGGCAGATTGACTGGGTCAATCAAAGAAAGTGACCCAGCATTTTGCTAAGCGAATCAGTCACTTATTTATGTTGCCCTTAGTTAGGACACCATAAAACTGGTGACAGGTTCCCTTTAAAGGGCTTGTGACACCATTAAATACATTTTAATATAAATCAGCATGAAAAACTACAGTTTGTGAACCATTCAAAACTTTCTATATTTCTGCATAAATCAGATTTTCAGACAAGCCCTAAAAGTAGATAAAGATAACCAAATCCAACAAATCAGTAGAAAATAGTTGACTCGTTCATTTAGTTATTGAGGAAAACGATCCAATATCACATTTCTGTGAGAGACAAAATGATGTGAACCTTTAGGATTAGCAGATAATTTGATGGTGAGGTTAGAGTCAGGTGTTTTCAGTCAGTGGGGTGACAATCAAGTGTGTATGGGCAACCTGTGTGTTGGTCAACCACCGCTGGGGAATCCACATGGAAGATATCCATGCAGATCTGTTGTTTGTGGACCGAAATACACATATGGCCGTGTGCGTGAAGTCTTAAATCGTAAGTAGGACTGAGCAAACTTGTGTTTTCAAGTTCGAAGTACAAGGTTCAGGTTATCTAAGAATTCCGTTATGAATTCCGCTACCACTGATCATAACTTATGGTCCGTGGTAGCGGAATCCATAACGGAATTCTTAGATAACCGGAACCTTTTATGCCGAACTTGAAACCAAAAGTTGGCTCAACACTAATCATAAGAATGTAAAACTGTAAAAATGTTATAACTTTCCGTGCACAACTGAATGGTTTAGAGTTGCCCTGAGGGTGACTAGACGTTCTAACAGTGTATCGCGTGGTCAGACACCATGTCTCTACTGTTCACACTCAACAAAAAAAACTGATTGCCGATGTCACTGCATCAGAACACAATCATTCACTGTTTATTAAAAAGAGAGTATAACATTAGATGAGTCGACTAAGAAAATAAGAAATATCATAAAATACTCTTCCGGCAGTACCAAACATGACAGTGTAGCACAAAATAGCTGTCCCTCTGTGGTGGCCTTCAAAAGCTTCAATGGTCTGTCCTCACCATTTGCAAACTGAAAAACATAGTGGCCTATGAAGGTGAACAGCAGGACTGGAAGCCATAGGCACCAATGCCCTGCTGCAGTATCCCAAGGACAGACATACAGTTGAATTCAAGAGGTGGACCTGCAGTCACAGGCCAGGTACATAAGTATATGATGCCCCTAGCGGCAGAGAGGAGGGCTTGGGCGGCACCCTGGGCATCGGCTCACTGGGACATTTCCCTGTAGGGTCTATGGTCAGTCCGCCCCTGCACATTACACTGCTCTACAACAGATGGTAATGATGTGATCCTGACTATGATATGCCATCATGGCTGACCAGCCTTACAGGAAAACTCACCAATATGTACTGTATGCAAGTGCCAAAGTGTAGTGTTTAGTTAGGCCTTGTCCCCTCACCCCACAGGCAGCTCTGCAAGTGGTAGCAATCAGTTCCGCTTACATACTAGGATAGGTTGCTGGGTGCCATTTTAAATGATTCCCGGAGAACTCCTTTAAGGAATGCAGTACAGACATTACACACACAGCAACAGTACAACATTAACGCGACACGCTAAACAGCTATACTGACCTTTCATTGTCAGGCTGTTGCTCCCCGTCTGCTTTTACCTAGTGCACTATAATTCCAAGGTAGAAACATATTGTTGGGCCAACTACTGTGAGAAACTACTGAAAAGATTTAAAGGGAACCTGTCACCAGGATTTTGGGTATAGACCTGAGGACATGGGCTGCTAGATGGCCGCTAGCACATCTGCAATACCCAGTCCCCATAGCTCTGTGTGCTTTTATTGTGTAAAAAAAACGTCCTGTACGTGACTCATCTCAGGTTAATTTGCATATGTATCAAATTGTTTTTTTTACACAATAAAAGCACACAGAGCTATGGGGACTGGGTATTGCGGGTGTGCTAGCAGCCATCAAGCAACCCATGTCCTCAGCTGTATACCCAAAAACCCGGTGACAGGTTCCCTTTAATTACTATATAACGAGGATTTTTAGTTTGTACTAATACTTTCACCAGGAATCAACATTTTAAGTGGGAATTTAAGAGTTATTAAAATATGCAGGAAAAAAAAAAGGACAAACTCTTACTCACCTTTAAAATGTCTCACCGGTCCCGCGATGCAGCTCCGATCCCCCTGGTCCTGTACTGATGAGGTCACCTTCTCCAGACCCATGACCACTGCAGACCATCACTGTTCTTAGCGGTCACATGTGCATGAAAGGCACATAACTGCTGAAGACCCAATGAGGATTCGAGTGGCAGGCACAAGATCGGCAAGACATTTTAATGGAGAGCAAGTTGGTTTTTTTGTTTTTTAATTATACACTGCTCCCAGCATAATTTTTATAAATCTTAGGCAAAAATCTATTATTGTGCACCACAAAGAGAATCCATGCAGTACAACATCATATTTCTGTAAATAGACAGTGCGTATCCAGTACAAGGCCGTCGGTTGGATGAGCTACTGCTTCAGTTAAGACCTTTCAGGTTTCTGGAAAATGACGGCACTTTCCTGGCATCGTTAGTAAATAGTCACTCATTAAAAAGGCCAAAATTAGAAAATCCTTCACATGAAGGAAGGTGAGTAACTTTGAGAACTAACTTTAAGCTGTATAGAAAGCCTATCAAAAAGTACATGTCTGTCTATGCTTGTAAGGACACATCTCTGACCTGAAATAGCTATAGTAGACCCTGGTGCCATACTAGAGTCAATGTAGCACCGTCTCATGAATAAAAATTCTACTGTTATTTATATAGAAAGGGAGAGGAAAGATGTCTTCCCAGGAAATATGAACTGCATGGCTAATTCAAGGGGTTATCTGGATGGGAACATTTTCAAATACTCGAGTAAGTCTGGCAAAAAAAAAAAAAAAACACACTTGCTGCCAGGCTTTCTCAAAAGGTCATAGCTGATCTTTGGGCACTACAACTACAGAGCACCATGTTATCACTTATCATTGGGACTCTTCTAACAAATAGGTTAGTAGTTTTCCTCACTTTGCTTTCAAATAACCTATCTTTAGGATCCATAACAGATCGTCATGGTTCTGACTCCCACCATCAACCATGATTAGGTGCCTGCTTCGAGCTAAGGCAGAGTTCACATCAGCGTTCAGCCGTTCCGTTCTTCTGCTCCGTCATAGGAGCATGGAGGATTTTTGTCTCCGCTTCGAAAATCTTCCTCTGAGCGGAATCCTAACGGATCCCATTATGGTCTAAGGCTCTGCCTTAGCTCGAAGCAGGCACCGGAGCTCGGTCCAAAGCAGCGCTGCAGTAACCAGCTCCAGGGAATTTCATTTTTTAAAACCCCTTTTTCATATATTCTTTAGGGCAAGTTAACACAACACTGGATTGCCAGTATCATCTGACAGCCAAGATATTGTTGTAAATAGCTGAATAAAGTGGTGGTCCAGGATCCAAATACTGGTGGTCCAGAATCCAAATACTGGTGGCGTAACTCTTGGCACCTGTGGATGAAGGGGCTATGACTCTGGTGTGAGCACTGCGGCCTCTTCAATACTTTGTTACCTCTACCTCCATGCCATCATGTGAATAGGAGAAAGCTTTCACCAGTGCTGCAGCCCCTTCAAACAGCTGATTCCAGGGGATGCTCAGAGATAAATCCCACCAATCGGATATCGATGGCTAATACTTGGGACAGGTCATCCATATTCTGATCATGGGACCCTCCTTTGAGTCTTTTTATACTTTGCTTAATCTGCAGAAAATTATATCTAACCTTCCTCAAATACCATGATCATGGCCACCTACCGTTTTATTTAGAAATTCTTTATTTTTCAAATTTTTCAAATCATTTCCAGACATGAAAAGCATTTTCAGTACAAACAGGTAACCTCTTTAAGGCAACAGTTAGCTACAAAAGCCAAAAACCACGTCAAATGATTATTATTAATAGTGTACATACTAGTTTAAGATGGTAGGGTTTTAAGCTATAAGAGCATATCTTATTTAATCTGTACATAAGAGCTCTTGTGCATCTATACTGGGAAGCCCCAGTTATCTAGCTATGATCCTACTCTATAAAATACAATCGGTTCCTCTGAGAAGAACATAAACATAAAAGGGGGAGAAGGAATGGAAAAAGGGGGAGGGGGAATAGCCTAGTCTCCTATATCATGCTTAGTGATATCTGAATCGCTTTCAGATGTACAGGACTTGTTTTCATAATATCATACTGAATCATCACTTAACAACTCACTTGCTTCTATGTGAAGCTCAGACTTCAGTTTTTACTATCTCCCATAGATTCCAGATCTTATTAAAGCTATCATGCCTTCTGTTTATCCAGCTAGTCATTTCTTCGAAGTTATAAATTTGATCAACTTTTGCCTTCCATTCTTGAAGAGTGGGAGGATGCGTGTCTAACCAGTGCAATGGTATGAGAGACTTAGCTATTGCTATCAGATGAGTTATAAGGTTTTTCTTTGTTGGTGTATAATGACTAGTGGGTTTTGAAAGAACTACCATCTCTAGGGATATTCTAAAATCTGGTATAGCTATCTTCTTGACTGCTTTGTTTATTCCCTCCCAAAACTTGGTGATACGGGGACAGGCCCACCAAATATGTGATAGAGATCCTACACTTTCACCACATCTCCAGCACTCCTGGGATTCATGGCCACCTACCGTTTTACTGCTATAATTAAATTTTTGATCACAAAAAAAATATATATATAATTCTCAAAACTAGCTTAAAGCCTCTCACACGGTTAGTATTTTGCATCAGTATTTGATCAGAATTTGTAAGCCAAAAGCAGGAGTGGGTCCAAAACACAGATGAGATGGAAATATGTCCATTACATTTTATCTTTGTTTTGGACCCACTCCTGTTTTTGGCTTACAAATACTGACTGTGTGAAAGAGGCCTAAGAAGTTCTCAGAAGTAATGTTGGGTTGGGTCACCTATTATACTGTGTGACTACAATATAAAACGTATTAAGGGGGAACAACTCCAGTTGTAAAGCGGCAGCGTTAAGAGTTTGTGTAATAAAACACACTGAGAAATTATGAAATTTGCTAGGCTAATTTTCAGTCTGATGCCTTATTTTGCTCAATAAAGGTTGAGACTTTTTGCTCTTTTACGCCAAGCTTGCCACTTTTGTGAAATGTGAGCTCATATGTATTGTAGTACTTTCTGGTACGTGGGTGCATCTCATTCCAACAAAAAGGTGATCAAAACTGGTGTATGAACAACGGTCTAGAGAAATCCCCCTTCCCCATACACAGCAGCATGGAAACAAGAAAGACAAAGCTGTACTACAACCTCTAGATCACCCGTATGAATCCAACATATGTTCCCTAAAGGCTTCTATTACAGATCGACATATGGTCAAAACTACTGTGGACAGATGGTATTTCGTAAAAAAAAATAATCTGTAATTCGAATCACATACAAGAACATACAATGACCCCACCAAAAATGACGTAAGCACTGGCTAAAGTACATCATATCTAGATGTTAACATTTAATTTCTGTCACTGTTTAGGTAGGTGGATTGGTGTAGGAAAAAGATGGTAGGAAACTTACAGGTCATAGAGCCCTATAGGAGCAGACGTAGTGACACATAACTACATATGTGCATTTACTATACAGAGACTGACTGACAACCAGATTACGGAGGCTGAAATATTGACCGTTAGATATACATGATATATACCACCAGATATACCACGGACATAACTAAGACCAGAAGAGGACATTGTGAAGTGTCTGTAAATATAGCTTTTATAAAAACGGATTATAAATTCAATTTATCACCATTTTCAGAATGTCTAGTTGTCAGGGAATGGATTTCCTGTTCTCATCCCGAGGTCTACTGTATGCTGGACAGCCTGTAATGAAGGGCTTAGAAATCTTACCTACACTGATACAATGTAGCAGCAGTGATGGCCAGTTCGCATTGTTCGCCCGCGAACATATGCGGGCTGCCATCTTTTTTCACAAGTCCGGCGAGGCACAGGTAAGCCCTTACCTGTGCCTGTGCGCGAGCCGGTCTGAAAACAAGTGCGGTCAGCGGGAGCAGGCAGTTCCGAGAACAGCTACCGGGGGCCTTCATTGGGCTGTTCTCAGAACTGCCTGCTCCCGGTGACCGCATTTGTTTTCAGACCGGCTCACGCACAGGCAAAGGCTTACCTGTGCATCTCCGGACTTGTGAAAAAAGATGGCAGCCCACATATGTTCGTGGGCGAACAATGCGAACTGGCCATCACTGTGTAGCAAACCTCCTAAACAAGAGAAAGATGCGTTCAGCCTGACACATCATACAATGGAAGCAAATACTCAGCAGTTCACTGACAGAAAGCAGGGATTAGAGAGGAGCGAATTTCATGTTATGAAATTCGTTCATGCTTCGTTTGGTGATAAAACCAGAACTGCGTTATGGATTTCATCACCACGGACCATAACGCAATTCTATGCCTTTAGAGGCATTCCGTTATTCATTCCTTCATAATAGAAGTCTATGGCCTGCATAACGGATCCGTCCCGTTTCCGCTATGTAGGAGAGGACTCCCCTGCATAATGGAAACGGGACGGATCCGTTTTGCAGCCCATAGACTTTTTATGACGGACTGAATAACAGAATGCCTCTAAAGGCATAGAATTGTGTTATGGTCCGTTATGACGAAATCCATAACGCAGTTCTGCTTTTACCACCAAAGTGTGAACGAATTTCAAAATATGAAAATCGCTCATCTCTATCAGGAATCTTGAACACAAGGAGGGAGTATATTAGAAAGTTATATAACTTGCTATTAGGCAACAATTGTGTATAGTTGTATAGGCGACTTTTTAATTAAAGTATCTAAGTTTCCTTTGTAAATGTTATGACTATAATGGCTGTAATAACATGGTGTATATATTTATTATAGTACACAGCCTACGGCTGAAACTGTGGAGAAAATGCACCAGAAGAGCAGGTTTTTATATCTAGAATCTGTGACATTTAGAGAACAGAAAGCCCCCGAGGTGTAAAAAAACAATTATGAGACAAATCAGGATGGGCAGCATTGCTGTCTGCTAAAAATTGCGGAAAAAATGAAAATTTGGTCTTAAGAACGGGCGTGTCTGGATGACAGCTGCTGCGTTCTCTTCAAGTAATCCGGCCTCAGACTGGAAAAACGAATAAGGTTAACCGCCCGTAACTGATCAAAGTGACAAGCATTAGAAAACGTTTAATGCTTCTTCCAGACGGAATCAAGTACTCTGGGAATGTGCTGTGTATGTGGTCTACATTCTAATACACACAGTATACGTGTCACGTAAAACATTTATTACACATAGTATGCGGGGGGGGGGGGGGGTCAAACGTCAAGACCTCTTGTATTTGAGAGGCTACAAGAGGTACAGACACAATAGACTGCAGGGGACATAACTGAAGTCTAAGGGAGAGTTTTCTAGGCATGATCTGTGACCTGTGCAGAGTTTGTTAGGAGAAGATGAGCTGTGATATCACTTATCATGAATGGTGTTGTCTGTACAGAGGTGATATCTGTCCTTGTAATTCTGCCTGTAATGATAATGTGATGACTAACAAAAAGTTACCTGTACAAAACAGGAAGTCTCGATATATGATTAAACATATTGATCAGATCACAAAATGCAAATTTTTTTATAAAGCCCAAGTGAATTTTTTATTTATTTTTTTACCCAAAATGAGTAACATGCATTATTCAAAATAAATTACCACCAAAGGTGTTCATAGTCTTTAAAGTAAAGCAGGAAATGTGAGGAGGATTAAACTCTCCAGGAACGTTTCTTCCTCTAATCTATCTGCACACAGCTTGCACAATTGAATATTTCCCTGCACTTTTCATAAATTACTTCAATTGTCAGAAGACAGGAAATGGAGACTGGTAACCCGCCATATCATCCCGTTTTGTATTATACTGTATATTGAAAGCAAGTACAGTCAGGGCTCGGGCTTACTGAGGGCAAACAGTCTTCTCAGCCTAGAGTTCCCACACTACAGGTGTGTCCCAGCACACGACACCATGATAAATCAGGTGACACAGCAAACACTCCAACTGTGACATGCCAAGAGTAACCAAGATCTTGGCCGAGATGTTACACGTTTTAGCTCCCTAAAACTACATGTTTAGGCCTCATGCACACAAATGTGTGCCGGCCGTGCCCATATTGTGGCACCAGCCGTGTGCGCACTGTATCACGGATGCGGACTCATTCACTTGAATGGGTCCACAATATGGAAGATGCGGAGCGGAGTGCCACAGAAGCTCTACGGACGTGCTTCCATGGCATTTCGGTCCGTGACTCGACAAAAAAAAAAAAAATAGAACATGCTCTGTTTTTTTTTTTTTTTTTTTTTGCTGTGCGGACTCATAGCGGACCCATTAAGTAGGTGTTTGTGCATTGGGGACCGCAATTTACGTTTGTTTGCATGAGCCCTTAATGTAAGGGCTTAAAGATAACTAGTCAGCAGGATCGTCCCTATTAAATCAGGTATACTTCTTGGTATGGTTGATCCTTTTGCAATTCGATTGCAGCATTCCCAAGAATTAAAGGGGGTCATTTAAGAACAGATAAACGCCACTT
This sequence comes from Bufo gargarizans, assembly GCF_014858855.1. Taxonomy (NCBI): domain Eukaryota; kingdom Metazoa; phylum Chordata; class Amphibia; order Anura; family Bufonidae; genus Bufo; species Bufo gargarizans. The sequence continues at coordinate 150,849,682 of NC_058084.1, forward strand.
GTTGACGTATATCTGTCACAGACTGCAGCGCAAAGGTTGTTTGCGCTGCAATCTGCAACTTTTTCCCCCTCTTCTGTCGCTCACGCCATTTCTAAGAAAGAAAGGGGGCGCTGCAAGCACGGGGAAAGACTTGGTCGGCAGGCCTGTCTCATTTATCATTTTCTACACCTGTTTTAGGCGTAGAAAATGGTCTAAATCTACGCCAGCAAAGGAACTGGTGTAGAGTTAGACAAGTGTAAGGTCCGCCTGAGTTACGTAGAGGCCAACGCCTCTACATAACTTAGGCGCATGAATCGCCAGCGCAGGAGGGACAAAGACAAGTGTCTAAATCACCGGTCTTCAAAAAATGTCCCCCAAAGGCTTTACTTCTCGATACAGATGAGGGCTTCAGTGCACCAAAGCATGGGGCCTAACCCCTCGGTATACCTCAGCTCTTCAGCTTCCCAGTGCTGGCCACACCCCTCGGTACACTGGGGACCTCATTTGCATAAATAAAAGTATTTTTTCTCAGAAGCACAAAAAACTATTTTTACAAGACAAGTAACATTTCAATCACCAGGATGGACCCTATCAGGGCATATGTCTGGTTTAATAGGGTTGATTCTGCCAACAGCGGTGCTGTACATGGTTTCTGCCATGGGTTTTCATGCAGAACCGCTCTAGGTTTAGCTTCATTAAATTGAGCTCAACCGCGATCTGGCCACCACTGCGGTTTTGCGTGGGGTCTGCTCGGTCACTGCGCCAACAATGGACCTTTACATTCTTGGAGAAGTGTTGAGAACTCTTGGCCACATGAACTGCGGCGCGGTCTCCCATTAAAAACAACGGGAGGCAGTTTCAGACCAGATTTTGGCACCAAATCCGCACTCAACCCCACGTCCAGAATCCTCCTTGTGAACCTACCCTAATAGACCTGCTATAGATGGGAACTGGTGAATAAGGGAGGCTGTTGTACAACTCGATGTGACCCTACTCACAATCATAAAAAATTGTCTTCAATCACATCTTAATAGAAATCAAGCTTTTATTAACCCATTGCGAGATCTGTGATGAGGGCAAGATATTGGTAAAATTACGGCTCATTTAGCTTCTGGTGAAAGCAGCCAATCTCAACAATCAGCGGTGCAGTGTAAAGCAAGGTGGAACAGAGCAGCAGTCTGAGCCTATGATGACACAGGAGGGCGATTTCTGCCACCAGACAATACTTAGCTAATCACTATGATTAAAATCAACTGTTTATCAATACTAAGACCTATGCTTTACCTTTCAGAACTTGACATTAACCACAACAGTGCCATACTGGATAGCCTGCTGAAAGACATCACAAGCACATAGCCATCTAAACACTGGACATGTACTGAATACTGGAATCTGAATTCTGTCCAGGTCCTGGGTCTCCATGCTTGAAGATAGTGGCCAAAAAGCATCTATTACATGCCAAGGGTCTATTCAAATGCAAAGGTGAGGATTGTTCCCTGGGCACTTAAATACAGTAAGATGTCTGGTGATTCAAAGAGATTTGTCCCAATGTGTAAATGTGAGCTCGCTTTTATCTGCGAAAATCCCCATTAAGTGGGGGGGATAGGTGATCAGTTAAAAAAAATCTCAGAAAACCCCTTTAAATACATTTAAAGGCGCTATTACACCTGCAGATTCAGCAGGAGGGAATCACCTGGTTGCTAGCAGAGGAGACTGCTGATACTACATACAGTGATCTCCTCCTCAGTATGGGGAGCAGCGATCACTAATGCCACCGCTCGTCCCCATACTGAATCACTGTTTGCCGGCAGAAGACCGTGATTACTCGGCACAATCTGCCACTGACAAGCAAGGATTTTTAGGCCTGCTAAAAGATTTTAATTACTGTTTGCTTGTTCACCAGGTAATCTGCGGCAGTATTAAACACTGCCAGATCTTCGCTAACGAGCGTTCATACGAACGCTTGTTGACGATGATCTGAAAGATTATCTTCAGGTGTAACAGAGCCTTAAAGGGATTGTGTCACTTTAGCAAATGGCATATATAATGTAGAGAAAGTTAATACAAGGCACTTACTGATGTATCGTGATTTTCCATATTGCCTCCTTTGCTGGCTGGATTCATTTTTCCATCACATTATACACTGTTGGTTTCCATGGGTACAATTACCCTGCAATCCAGGTGCTATAGACTATACACACTAACCTATGCAAGCTCCCACAGTCCCAGCCAGCAGACAGGCAGGCACTTTTTCCTACAGTGTGCAAGCACAGTCACTGCTGATGGATTGCAGGGTGGTTGTAACCATAGAAATGAGCAGTGTATATTGTGATGGAAAAATGAATCTAGTCAGCAAAGGAGGCAATATGGACAATCACAATACATAACTTTTTCGAGGGTGCGGGTGCCAACAGAGAGCGCTCTGGCACCAGTGTCATAGTTTCGCCACCACTGGCCCAGATCATCGCTAATGACCGTTCATAGTAGTGCTCGTTAGCGATGATCTGGCGGTGTAAATGCACGGCCGATTACCCAATAAACAAGCAAAGCGCTCATTTACCAGGTAATTTGGTCATTAGTGCAGCACAAAAGTCCTTGCTTCTCGGGGGCAGATCGTGCTGTGTAAACACGCTCTTCTGGTCTCTTCCGCTAGCGACCAGCAGATTGTCGGAGAGGAACGCTTCCCTCCCGTGTAATGGGACCTTAAAGTCCTTGTTTCTCGGGGGCAGATCGTGCTGTGTAAACACGCTCTTCTGGTCTCTTCCGCTAGCGACCAGCAGATTGTCGGGAAGGAACGCTTCCCTCCCGTGTAATGGGACCTTAAAGTCCTTGTTTCTCGGGGGCAGATCGTGCTGTGTAAACACGCTCTTCTGGTCTCTTCCGCTAGCGACCAGCAGATTGTCGGGAAGGAACGCTTCCCTCCCGTGTAATGGGACCTTAAAGTCCTTGTTTCTCGGGGGCAGATCGTGCTGTGTAAACACGCTCTTCTGGTCTCTTCCGCTAGCGACCAGCAGATTGTCGGGAAGGAACGCTTCCCTCCCGTGTAATGGGACCTTAAAGTCCTTGTTTCTCGGGGGCAGATCGTGCTGTGTAAACACGCTCTTCTGGTCTCTTCCGCTAGAGATCAGCAGATTGTCGGGAAGGAACGCTTCCCTCCCGTGTAATGGGACCTTAAAAAATGAAAATTAGAAACAAAACAAAAAAACAAAGCACTTTTCAAATAATTCCAGAATTTACATGGTAAAAAGTAGGGTAAATATGTAGTCTGTATGTACCACTTAAAACGCAAAAATGAAAAAATCAGTTTTTGGGAAGGAAGGAAGATTATCTCTTATCTCATAACTGCAGAAAAAAAATGAACGTAATCTTTATTCTCAGAGAACCCTAGTTCTGCTTAAGGGTATATTTTCACATAATTCTCCAAGCATATACAATATATTTGAATATATGTCATTTTTTCATTGAACTACACTGCATTTTACTAAAATGTTACTAAATATTAAAATAAAATACAGAAATATTAAATTAATGTCTGACTTCTTTCTAGTGTCCAATGGCGCTGTCAAGTCATGTGAAAATACATAGTCATAAGGGGGAATTTTGATTAAAGAGGACCCGTCACCTCTCCGGACATGTCTGTTTTAGTAACTACTGGCATTCCCCATGTGGTAACAATTCTGGAGCATCTATTCTTATGACGCTATTCCTCTAATATTTCTACTAGAAGTCAGCAGTCTAGAGAAAAGGTTCCAGCTGGGTGGGTGTCCCTGCACAATCGGACACTGGCAATGCTGATTGGATAGTGTCAGACTGTACAAAGACCACAGAGTTAGGACAGCGGACAGATCAAATGAATGAAAGATGACCATCTCTTTATGAAATGCCAGGTCTAAAGCCATATGACAGCAGGTGTTCTAAGTAAAGCAAATCCCAGCGACTGCTTGTAACGAACTTCAAGGTTTTATTATTTCATATTATATCCAATTAAGGCTCCATTCACACATCCACCATTCCATTCCGCATTTTGCGGAACGGAATTGCGGACGCATACATTTCTATGGGGCCGCTCGACGTGCGGCCCCGATCCGGAATTGCAGACCCGCACTTCCGGGTCCGCAATTCCGATCCTGAAAAAAATAGAACATGTCCTATTCTTGTCCGCAATAGCAGACAAGAATAGGCATATTCTCTTAGTGCCAGCAATGTGCGGTCCGCAAAATGCGGAACGCACATTGCCGCTGTCCGTGTTTTGCGGATGTGTGAATGTACCCAAATACATGGACGCGTTTCAGTATATCAAAAGTGCTGCTGAAACGCATCCTTGTATTAAATGGATATAATATGAAATAATAAAACCTTGAAGTTCGTTACAAGCACTCGCTGGGATTTGCTTTACTTACGCTGTGGTCTCGTGTCCTCCCCGTGTGGGTGCGCCCTTGGTCCAGGTGCCGGCTATTCCTTGGATTATAGCAGGTGTTCTAACACCCTACTTTCAATTGGTATGTAGGTGGTTCACCTTGGTTGAACCTTATAAGAAAATGGTTGCTTAATTCTTGGAGCTTTCACTATTTTTAAGATATTTATATATATATATATATATATATATATATATATATATATATATATATATATATATATAGAAAACACATATAAAGACCTAAATTCTACATTAAAGGGATTCCTTCAGCCAGATTTACGATACAGAGCTGTTCATATCATCCTATCAGTCTCCTTTATCTAAATAAAAATATACTAGTTTTACCCCCACCTGTCCTTTCATTTTTTATAAAAATAGCTTTTATTTATATGCTAATTACCTTCATAAGGTGCCCAAGGGGCTGTCCCCCTGGCTGTCGGAGCCCAGCCGCGCCCCTTATCATGGGACAGAATCCCTTTAACATTCAGACTCTCCATTTTCTTTTTGATCGTGAATTTCTCAAGACGTGTGACTTATCTGGCATGAAGACTATGAACTGCTAGGACACGAGTTGCAGCTGGCGCTGAGCAGTTGCCTGACCTTCACAATACTGAGTAACATTCCTCTATAAACCAGGTGAAATGTTACCTGGAGTTACTCCTACAGTAATGCCACACACAATGAATGCACTCTAAGCATGAAGGTCAAGCACATATTCAGCCCTATGTTCTAATGGGCAGAAAAAAAGAAAAAAAAATGAGATAAAATATAAAAAGTATATTAGCAAACACTGCATAATATAATATAGGCAACATAAAACATGCTGCGTGTACCTGTGGTCTCAGTGGGGAGAGGGAAGTAAGGGCTGCATTGCACTGCCTGATGTGAGCAATTTAAGGGTACTTTCACACTTGCGGCAGAGGATTCCGGCAGGCAGTTCCTTAGCCGAAACTGCCCGCCGATCCGTCAAAACGTATGCCAACCGATGGCATTTGTCAGACGGATCAGGATCCTGAATCGCCTGACAAATTTTTCACATTTTTTGCGGTCTGAGCATGTGCAGACCGCAATGCTGGATCTGTTTTGCAGGAACACTCAGGGCCGGATCCGGCATTAATGCATTTCAATGGGAAAAAATGCCGGATCCAGCATTCCGGCAGGTGTTCCGGAATTTTGGACAGAGATAAAACGGCAGCATGCTGCGGTATTATCTCCGTCCTTAAAAGTCGAAAAGATTGAACTGAAGACATCCTGATGCATCCTGAACAGATTGCTTTCCGTTCAGAATGCATTAGGATAAAACTGATCAGTTCTTTTCCGGTATTAGCCCCTAGGACGAACTCAATGCCGGAAAAGAATAACGCTAGTGTGAAAGTACCCTAAGCACCAATGGATGATAACACATCCATTGGCGCTCGTTTGCACTGGCCTGATTTCACCGCAGTAGCTCTGCTCTCGTTTCACCTTCATTCAGTTTTGTGGATTATCTCCAGCACATCCCCGATTACACAGGGAGACCAATAATCAGGTATCGGTCACCCTGACTAAAGATGCCCATGAGTAGACGAAAAAGGCTGATCGGCTGCTCGATTATATGGGACAATTATGGACAAGCGCTCCTATGAACATACGTCCCCGATAACTGGCCTGAAAATTGTGCGGTCTAATAGGGACCTTAGGGTACTTCTGGTGATTGCTCATCTCCTGGCAGAACAAAAAGATCGAACAACGAAATTCAAGACGACTAATCTTTCTCTCCCCGAAATGAGTAGGGACTACCCATACACATTAGATTGCTGGCCAACCGCTCAGGTGGGTTTGGCCGACAATAGTCTAATGCAGAGATGCTCAACCTGGGCCCTCCAGCTGTTGTAAAACTACAACTGCCATCATGCCCTGCTGTAGTATGTCCAGGCATGCTGGGTGTTTTAGTTTTGCAACAGCTGGAGGGCTGCAGGTTGGGCATCCCTGGAATGTGTATGGGGTCCTTTAGCTTTAATGAGGTGGCAAACACAGGAAACATTTTTATCTGGAGGTTGTTTTAGCTCCCCCAACAGTTGGCTCTGAAGTGGGCAAATTACAATAGTGATACTGACATTTGCAGTACATAGGATATTAAAATTGAGCTTGTTGGGAAGATTGGCGGTTAAAGGGTTAACCAAATTCTAAAAGATCCCCCACCCCCCCACCCCCAATGCCCGGACCCTCGTATACTCCCAGATTTTTTTTTTATTCAAGTGACGGGGAGATGCAGTGGCGGCTGTGCAAGGACCTGGAGCGATGCGAGTCTGGGGAGCAGGTAAGTATAATGTATACGAGGGGCCCGGGCATTGGGGGGGATCTTTGAGAATTCAGATAACCCTTTTAAGGTCATTTTCTGATGACTGATTTTCAGTATTTGCTTTTCCAAATTATAACGTGTGCTCTTTATTGGTTGCATCATATGGAGAAACTGGTCTTTACCTGCTGTCTTAGGGTGCTTCCCCAGGAGTTACTCACGGGTACTGGGTACAGTTTTCTTAAGCTACTCCAGTTGCGCAACTACCAATACTAGTGACCGATTTATTAGTGCAGAGACAGAAATAAGGCTACTTTCACACTAGCGTTCGGGTGTCCGCTTGTGAGTTCCGTTTGAAGGCTCTCACAAGCGGCCCCGAACGCTTACGTCCAGCCCTAATGCATTCTGAGTGGATGCGGATCCGCTCAGACTGCATCAGTCTGGCACAGTCTGTCCTCCGCTCCGCTCAGCAGGCGGACACCTGAACGCTGCTTGCAGCGTTCGGGTGTCCGCCTGGCCGTGCGGAGGCAAGCGGATCCGTCCAGACTTACAATGTAAGTCAATGGGGACGGATCCGTTTGAATATGACACACTATGGCTCAATTTTTAAACGGATCCGTACCCCATTGACTTTCAATGTAAAGTCTGGACGGATCCGTCTGAGGCTACTTTCACACTAAATTTTTTACCAATATAATGCAGACGGATCCGTTCTGAACGGAGCCACCGTCTGCATTATATGAGCGGATCCGTCTAAGACGGATCCGCTCTGAACGCAAGTGTGAAAGTAGCCTAAATCAATATATTTTTACTGCAAATCTAGACCTAATTCTGTGGCTGCTCACTGTGGATTCTCAATTCCGGGTATTTATCCATGCAGTAAGGCTGGGGCTACAAGAGGATCTTGGCTGCTGCGACACCCGTTGCGACTTACAAGTTGCTACAACTGACCCCAAAATCTCAAAAAGTCCAGCAGTGTTATTTTGTTCTTGTGTTTTGTTTATTGCAACTTGTCATTCACAGAGTGACCCCATTCAGTTTAATGGCTGCACTGCTACACAGAGATCTTTGGGCGCGCGTCGTGTCGTGGCCAAAATTGCAGTGTAGCCTCAGCCTAAAACGTGGCAGTGACCATTAATAATTACACTCTTAACCATAACATAAGGACACACTAACTGGCAGATATCCACCAGTTCTGCATGTTAACAACTTCCCAACAGCTTGTGTCAACAAGGCCATTTACAGTAGAGTTCATCAGAATGCAATAAAAGAAAAAAAAAATATTCCAAGAATGGAAATACCAGAGCCCTGCGGCCAAAGTCTAACAGCTGATCTCTGGAGAGAACATTCCTTTCATAACAGATATGTCCACGCCTAGATTGCACAGATCATCACATTTGTGCAGCCACTTGTGAATTATAAAACGTGGCAGGTATCTCACTATTTCTCACCAGGGCCTAACAGCATTGGTATGAGCCTAGGGGTACAGCCACACATTCAGGCTTTTGGATTCACTTTTTGAAGCCCAAATCAGGAGTGGATAAAAAAAAAATATATATATAGGAAAAATATTATCTGCCCTTGAAGAGATTGTCCAGCCTTTAAGCTGAAACTCCCTGTAGTCCTCCTCTGTCCAACTGAACATAAAAAAAACCACTGACCTGCCCATTGAGCCACTACGGCTCAATGTCTGGCCACTTCCAGCCTCCACAGGACCACAAAGCTGCTTCCCGAGACCACTGCAGTCAATCACAGGCCTCGGCAGTCAGTGACACTTATCAGTACATGACTACCACAAGATAGCGTTCAAGCCACTGTGACTGCTCGTGATTGGCCGCATCAGTCATGGAACTAAGCCGTGGGACCTCAGACAGGTGAGTAGTTTTTTTTTAGGGTTTAGGAGACAGGGGAGGACCTCCAAAGCCAGACAACCCTTTTAATACTCTCTCTCCTTTTAGGCCCCTTTCCCACGAGCTAATCCCACGCATCCGACTCTCAGCACGGACGGGGTCGCATAGCTTTATATTGATTTATGATGCTATGTAAACCTTACAGTTCTGGAATGTATTGTATAACACTGACATAATGCTGTCAGTGTTATCCAATACATTCCAGAACTGTAAGGGTTACACAGGATGCAAGGAACTTGCTCGTCTGGGCTCTTTCACACTTGTGTATTTCTTTTCCGGCATAGAGTTCCGTCGTCGGGGCTCTATGCCGGAAAAATCCTGATCCGGATTATCCCAATGCATTCTGAATGGAGATAAATCCGTTCAGGATGCATCAGGATTTCTTCAGTTCAGGAACGGAACGTTTTTTGGCCGGAGAAAATACCGCAGCATGCTGCGCTTTTTGCTCCGGCCAAAAATCCTGAACACTTGCTGCAAGGCCGGATCCGGAATTAATGCCCATTGAGGCATTAATCCGGACGCGGCCTTAAGCTAAACGTTGTTTCGGCGCATTAGCGGATCCAATGTTTAGCTTTTTCTGAATGGTTACCATGGCTGCCGGGACGCTAAAGTCCTGGCAGCCATGGTAAAGTGTAGCGGGGGAGCAGTATACTTACCGTCCGTGCGGCTCCCGGGGCGCTTCAGAGTGACGTCAGGGCGCCCCACGCGCATGGATGACGTGATCGCATGGACACGTCATCCATGCGCATGGGGCGATCTGACGTCATTCTGGAGCGCCCCGGGAGCCGCACGGGCGGTAAGTATACTGCTCCCCACTACTACTATGGCAACCAGGACTTTAATAGCGTCCTGGCTGCCATAGTAACACTGAACGCATTTTGAAGACTGACCCATCTTCAAATGCTTTCTGTTCACTTGCGGTGTTATGGATAAGGCGGGCACTTCCGGCAACGGAAGTGCACGCTGGATCCTAACAACGCAAGTGTGAAAGAGGCCTTATGGTCCACCCGCGATTTTCGCTTTCAAAACTGCAAAAATAAAATTTTTAAAATGGGTGGTTTCAAAGAATAGACGACAATATGGCGTGTGTTCGGGTTGTGGTTTGTTCGGAGACTGTTCTATACAATGCTACAAACATCACAAGATTATGACTTCCTTGCTCATGAATGATGGAATTCCATCTCTGCTCCATGTGATCCGTTAGGCCCATGGGATTTCATTACATTCCTCACATTGATGTGTAGTAAGAATAGGTGCGTCCACATCATATGCTCTGACCTAGTCATGAAGTACGCAAGGACAAAACGTGTAATTATCCTGGCCACAGAATTCAGAAGGATCACAAAAAGACTTTACGTTGTGAAATGGGCTCCCGAACATATCTCACAGAATGAGAAAGAGAGTGAAAAAATAGATGTGAGATTTAAATAACTATCCCGAGGCCGGTCATTTAGTCCTGGATAAATGGATTCAGCTGAGGACTTCATGTACTCCAGCTAACGCAATGGGCTAATTTCATATCCTAATTTACAAAACAAATTTCCTTAATTACAAAACAGAATAAAAGCAAAACCAAAGACGTCCGGCTCTGCATGAAAACAAACACGAGCAAATGATATTTTACCGATTCAGACCGGGACTTCCATTATTACGATTGTCAGTCCTCGTTCCCCACGTAAGCAACCATGTGCAGTAAGTTTGCCCTGGTTATTGTATATTTTACTGCTATTATTATTTAGACATTTACTTATAATGGCAATAATTTCTTATCTCTAGTAAGCATCAAAAATGGCCGGGTGACAAACACTTTTGTAACGACAGTCACATGGCCGTTTTTAGAACCAAAATCTATGGGGCCATACACAGGGAAGTTTATTTTAATGGCCAGTGAATAGCTGCTGTCAAAAAAATAGGACTATATATGTACTATATTTGGCAATTTTTAAGGCCAGATGGACCCCACCGAAAACAACGGGACTATTTTTAATGGCCATTAAGATAGGAGTGCACCTGTCTAACGGCAGTTAAAAACGGGTACACTGAGGAAAAAAGGAGCCTTTCAGGGGTTAAAAAAATAATTTATTTTTAAATAAACTCACTTCAACTGGAAAATAGTGGAATCCATGCGCAGGGACACCGATCTTGAAATAGCGCCTTCTCCAGCTTTGCCTAGGCCATGGACGTCATCGGTCACATGGTCTAGGCGCAGCTCAGCCCCATAGAAGTGAATAGGGCTGAGCTGCGATACCAAGCGCAGCAGCTATACAATGTACGCAATGTGTTTGATGAGCTTAGAGAAGGCAGGCGTCCTACTGCGAGCGCCACTGCCTTCTCTAACAGCTGATCAGCCGGGGTCCCGGGTGTCGGACCGATCAGATAGGTCATCAGTATTAAAATCACAGAAAACCCCTTTAACTATACTTAGGGCCACCAAGAGGGGCATTTGATGTCCAGGGTTCACTATGGGGGACTAACATTAGGTATACAGCAGGGGTTGAGTTTGTAAAAAAAAAACAAAAAAAAAACAATGAACTACATCTGTTTTTAATGGCCATTAAAAACGGATGCATGGCCAGAAAACAGATGCACACACTGGCACAAAATGGCCATGAAAAACTGACAGTATGTCCATTTTTTTCACTAGGTGAACGCAGCCTAATTGGCTTAGCTAGATAGAGCAATAACCAGTGTGACTGGTACTTACTAAAATAGTACAAGTATGGTAAGTAGCGCCTATACTTTATACCACAGCCTTTCAGCTCCAGCTTTTTGGCATGTCGGTCTCTCATCCAAAGACCTTTTTCTATGTGGATTTGAATCAACAATGTTAAGGAGCATGGAGCCAGGAGAAAATTGCAAAAGTCTCTGCTTGGCGGAATCCCTTTACTAGCAATCCATAATGATGCATCTACAAGGGATCTCAAACTGCGGCCCTCCAGCTGTTGTAAAACTACAACTCCCAGCATGCCCGGACAGCCTACAGTTATCAGCCTACAGCAGGGCATTGTGGGAGTTGTAGTTTTGCAACACCTGGAGGGCCGCAGTTTGAGATGCCTGATTCTACATACACCCTGCCCTGTGTGGACACCATAGCCAGGTTAGTCCACCTTAACCAGGCATAGTATACCCTACCAGAAGCAGTGTTGGATATATAGGCATGCAATACTAAAACGGACATGTCAGAAAAGGTGACGGGTCTTCTTGTGCACAGACGATAATGTGCAAGACATGGAAAATGGTATATTATGAGCTGTGCAGTGTAACGGTACGCTCCTGCGCACATATGTAGCCAAGGGAAGTGGCCTGATCAATGAACTGTACACACTGTTCTGGAGATTAATGCAGTCGCACGTACTGTTCAACCATGAACAACAAGACATTGAAGCTGAAAGATCATGTGCCTCCCTCCAACCCTTACAAATAAAGGGGACCTTTCACTCCTCCTGACATGCCTGTTTTAATAGCTACATGCATTCCCCATGTAATAAAAATTCTGTAGCATCTATTCTTAAGGCTCTATGTTGTATCATTCATTTATTATTTCTACTCAAAGCTATGAATGATTTGCCAGCAGTCTGCAGTAAGGGTAGAGGGGAGGTAACCAGTTGGGGGTGTGTACCTGCACAGACTCACGCTATCCAATCAGTGCTGCCATCGTCAGTCTGTGCAGGTACACACCCCCAACTGGTTACCGCCCTTCTGTACCCTTACTGCAGACTGCTGGCAATTTATTCATAGCTTCGAGTAGAAATAATAAATGAATGATACAACATAGAGCCTTAAGAATAGATGCTACAGAATTTTTATTACATGGAGAATGCATGTAGCTATTAAAACAGGCATGTCAGAAGTGGTAAAAGGTCCGCTTTAATTCATGATAGCAGCCATAATCTAGGACTAGCGCGCCTCTGTATGTACAACTTATGCATCTAAAACGCATTACAACGCATTATTTTTGTTTAAGACATTACCTAGCATGGAAACTAAATGTCTATATGCTTTAAAAGGGATATTCCGGTAGGTAAAAGTTATCCCCTATCCTGTGGAGGTCCTACAGCTGGGATCCCCACCGATCACGAGAAAGGGGACCCCGTACCTCCTGATGCTTCCCTGAAATGACTGGAGCAGCCTTCGTACATGTGCATGTCCGCTTCATTCACTGCTATTGGAGTTCCGGAGATAGCTGTATTCGGCGATCTCCGGAACTCCCATAGAAATGAATGGAGCAAACATGCATCATTTCAGGGGGGCTGCAGGGGGTACAGGGTCCCGTTCTCGTCATTGTTGAGAATCCCAGCGGTAGGACCCCCATTGATCTGATAGTTATCCTCTATCCTGTAGAGAAATAACCCTTTAATGAATCTAAAATAACAAAGTGCAAAAAGAAGCAACTGTGCATTGTCTCAAATATAAAAATACGGTACCAGTATTTAGTCTCTACAGCTCCTATGCAAGCCTATCCGTCTCCATGGTTATAGGTCAAAACCAAACCCTGCGTTTTACATTGAAGCAAGTCATGAGAAACTCCGCTCCCTGTAAGGACAGTAACATGTGACTGCAAAATCAGTCTGCAACCATGGACGCATATACTCACCGATCCATGTTCATTGGAATAACTCCAGCTTTTTATTTAATGAAGATATAAATCTTTACAAGAATACACATGGAAAGTCTCTGAAGACGCTAATATACATAAAAAAGGTTGTTTTTTTGTTGTTGTTTTTTTAAAGGGAATATGTAATCAAATCCATGCTATTAAAACTAGCCTACATGTCCGATAAGCCCTCCGCAGCTGAATCTAATGTTCTTGCTCCCATGTCGCTCTGTGGCCTTGGGGTAAGGCTACACAACGACACTGGTTACAACGTTGCTCTGCCTATGATGGTAGGATGCAAAGCTTTTCAGCCATAAACAGTTTTTAGATATCTTCCTCTTAAAAGGGTATTCCAGCAGTTTTAGACAGTGATGACCTATCCAGACAGGTCATCCATATCTGATGAGTCAGGGTCCAACACATGGCACCTGCACCGATCAGCTGTTTTCAGCAGTTGCAGGAAACTAAACAGTGGGAAGAGGAAGCAGAAGGCTTTGTCCACTGTGTGGTCACCACGCCAGCATACTGCAGCTTAGCCAGCATTCATGGAGCTGAGCTGCAGTACATCGTTATGGCCATGACACAAAGGATGGAGTCTTCTGCTTAAAACGGACTTATGTCAATCGTGTATTACACTGCAGTTATAACTACATCTAATAATTGACTACATGCGGTCTCATTTACTCACCTCTTTTGTCTTTTCAACTAAACTGCATAATTTGCATCATAGTGCACTTTATATGTGTGTTATCTGCAACATCTATCACTCCTACAAAAGTTTTTTTCTTAACTGAAAGCACCCGCATACTCGTTCAGAATTTGTTTATTTGTGTTTGTATGCTTTTCAATAGCATTTTATGGTTTAGAGCTTCCCTAGATAGTAACACACAAAATTGTAGACAAATTGACATGAAGCACAAACCACAAAAACTAAACTAGCAAAATTTATAGTGAACACGAGGCATTTAGGATGTTTTGATCAAACTGTATATACGCACTCACAAACTCTATCTAGTTAATTCCAACATGCTTGTTGCTTCTTTCTTCCGACATTAGCCTTTGAGAAAGAGCTGTGACATTCCTATACACATTAGATGTTTGAACCGTCCCTATGATATCCGTGCGTTAGGTCAGCGTCCATTTAGTATGCATGAGCACTTTCAGGGCCCTTGCACACGACCGTATGCCCGGAGCGGCATTGATCATGCGCACAGGAGTGCAGAGCATCATAGATTATAATGATGCTGTGCATGTGCTGTGTTCTGTTTTCCAGTGGGGAATGGCTGAGGGGGTGAGGCCCAAGCCAGGGAGTGAGGCTTAAAGGAGTTGTCTCACTTCAGCAAATAGCATTTATTATGTAGAGAAAGTTAATACAAGGTACTTACTAATGTATTATTATTATCCATATCGCTTCCTTTGCTGGCTGGATTCATTTTTCCATCAAATTACACACTGCTAGTTTCCATGGTTACGACCACCCTGCAATCCATCAGTGGTGGTCGTGCTTGAACACTATAGGAAAAAGCACTTGCCCATGCCCTCTCCCATTTTCCCGGCCACCAAATAGGCCGATGCTTTTTCCTATAGAGTGCAAACATGAACACCACTGATGGATTGCTGGGTGGCCATGACCATAGAAATGAGCAGTGTATAATGTGATGGAAAAATTAATCCAGCCAGCAAAGGAGGCAAAATGGGTAATAACAATACATTAGTACGGTAAGTGGTTTGCATTAACTTCCTCTACATAATAAATGCTATTATCTGAAGTGAAACAACTTTAACTATGCACACGACCATATTTTTTTGTCCTCTCGCATACAGGCAAAGCAGGGAGGCTTGTGCTCCAGCTGGTTATCTTACAGCCAGACATAGGACTGTGAAGACAAAGGAAAGGAAGAGCGAGGGAAATGGCTGATACATATAGAAGATTTCTTTTTATATTACTCATTTTTTTTTATTGTAGTACGAGACAAAATAGTATCAAAACAACTTTTTTTTTACTTTTGTGTGCATTTTTTAGGCTTAGTATTCCTTTAGTAGCTGTTGCAGATATTTGCATATCTGGACGTCTTTCTTAAAATCTCTTTTAAAGAAACTGTTTATCATCACTTCCGATCACTTATAATCTCTACTACCACTACAGACAAAATATACGTGTGAGTAGCTTAGAGCCAAGGCTCTGTTTACAACGGCTTCATGACATCCATTTTTATTGGATGTGTAACAGATATGATGGATCCACTTGCTGTTACTCTGCTCCACAGGGGCAACAGAACCATAAGGCCCGTCAGTGTAAACGGCTCATTACTCAGCTCCAGGTCGCTCATCCATATCCATCCTGCCAGATTACAGCAACAAGATGATTGCTGAAATTATATGACTGTATTAAGACAGTCTATGAATAACAGGAACATTTACCAGAGGAGGTGAAACAGAAAAGCAAGAAGGCTCATGCTAGGCGTACATAAGGAGATGCTCCGATTTGACGGATTTACGTTTTAAAGCCAAAACCAGGTGTTGATCGTAATGGAAAGTACATAAGGATGCTTGTACGCACCTGAGCCGACTAGTTTCTTACTACAAGTCTCCTTATGGAAGTAAGTTCTCGGCCCCAAAAACACAACCATATTTTTGGTCCTCAACTGATCCGCATTTTTCGCGGATCGGATGGGGACTCATTCATTTAAATGGGGCCACAAAAAATGGGGCTGTCCACATCTGTACATCCGTTCCGCCGACATGCATAAAAAAAACATAGAAAGTCTGTTTTGCGGACAAGAATAGTCATTTTTTACATAGGGTGGGAAATGCGGAACTGAATAATGAGGGACGTGCATGGCAGGTATCCGTGTTTTGCTGACCACAAAATGAATACGGTCGTGTGCATATGGCCTTACAATCAGTATGGAGGCTACTGTTGTGAAAGCTTTTTACAGATAAGCAAAGAGAACTCAAACTAAAGGTTGTAATAATAATGATAATGGTTACTAATATAAAAATGTCATAACTGTACAACTTGAAATAATATAGTAAAAATCTAACATTCCTTTCAAGAATGTCTTTATTGAATTCACATTGGTACAGTACAAAGCCAGGTATGAATTATACCCTAAATGACAAACGTTGCTGACTTCAAGATCTGTATCGTTATGGGCTGAATAACATGAGATTGAGAAGTATCCTGAGGTCTTGTTCTCTTTTTATCTAGATTTCTACTGGAATCTGGAGGAGTCTCAAGGCAAGGCTGCCATAGCATGGTGGTGATAATGGAGCCTACCTTATTTTACCAAGTCAATAGCCACGCCGGTCTGTTTTTGCCCAATTATTGCTTTGCGTTGTTCCCCCCTCCTGTGTCTGTAAACAGGAGCAACAGGAACGCTGCCAGTTCCTCTTCAGTACAAGTGCAAATTAAATAGAAGTTTAATGGCACAGAAAATTGATAAATGCCTTCAGCATGTATTCAGATCAAGCAGTATCAGCAGAAAGAGACCTAATCATGTAGCACGGTACATAACCGGCCGCTGCATATAAAGCAATTAGACCCTTTCTGAACTAAACGAGGAACACGCGACTCCCAGTAGCTTTATATGAGGGCTGGGCAGATGTACGAGGAAGAAAACATGACACTATTCACCCCCTCTACAGTTTTCTTTAAAGCATCCAAACAATAGGGAAACATTACCTTTATAAATTACTAATTGACTTTAATAGTTGTGAGGATAGAATTCTACGCTACCCAGAAAATAAATATGATCATTAACTGGATGGGGCCACAGATCGTATCAAACACCAGCTCTGTGTCTATGGAGAACACAACATTAAGTGACACATTAAAGGTAAGTGCACAGAGCCTGAAGGGCAATGCCACACTCTGTACGGCTCCATAGCATGGTGGTATAAACTCCATCTCTCACCGTCCATTGCTAATATGTATAAGGCTCATGTTTGGAGCCGAAACGTTGCACCGCCTGGGTGAATAAAGGTTTCACTTGTTCTTATCTATCGGAGTGCCGCTCATTTTCTGGATAGATAGATAGATATATATATATATATATATATATATATATATATATATAAACAACTGGAGAGTGTAAAGTAGAACTAGCTTAAATTGTCCATAGCAATCAATCAGATCAATTAGATTAATTTTCCAAAGCAGCTGTCAAAAATAAAAGGTGGAATCTGATTGGTTGCTACAGGCAACTAAGCTAGTTCTACTTCACACCAGTTTGATAAATCTCCCCCAATGTTTCTAGGTGAAAATACCACCATACATACAGCACCCAACTGAGAAGGACACAATTTCTATATTAATTTGGAAGCATCCCCCATGAACGTCCAGGGGAACTTTAAATGTCCTATTATGATCCTAAAGCTGGCTATAAACATTAGTTACCCATCAACTTCAGAAGGACTGGCTGACCATCTAACGTTTATTGTAGGTGAGAGCTGCTTTATTCACAGTCTTATATGGTTGCTAGAGAGACCACACACTGAAATAGTGCAGAAAATAATATTTCTGAGAGTAATATCTATACACACAACCTAGGAATTATTCAGAATGGGACTGAAACAGAAACATTCCTTCAGAGGGAATGTGTCTACAAGTGAAATCAATCTGGGGCCGATTAAGCAATGCTTTGGGAAAGTCTTGATCCTTTCACTTTTTTAACATTTTCTTATGTTGCGTTATGTTCTAAAATAAAATAAAAAATAAAGTTTTCACCCATCAATCTGTAATCAATACCATAAAACAGGAATCAGCAACCTCTGGCACTCCAGGTGTTCTGAAACTAAAACTCCCAGAATGCTCCATTCACTTTTATAGGAGTTTGAAGAACAGCCGAGCATGTTTGCATGCTGAGAGTTGTAGTTTCACAGCAGCTAGAGTGCCGAAGGTTGCCGATCCCTGCCCTAAAATAAAAAAAAAAGACACAGAATTTTAGAAATGTTTGCAAATTTTATAAAAAGAAAAGACTAAAGTTTTGCATGGACATACCGGTAAGTATTCAGATCCTTTGCATGAACATAGGTATTTAGACCCTTTGCTATGACACTTGAAATCTAGCTCTGGGGACCTCTCATTTCCCTTTATCTGCATTTAAAATTCCCAAAAGCACAAAGGCCTCCATAATTATTAGATGGAAGAAGTTTAAAATAACCCGAACTCTTCCTAAAGTTGGCCATCCCATCAAACTAAGTATTCAGGCAGAAAAGCCTTGGTAAGAGAGGCGAACCAAGAACCCAAAAGGTCACTCTGGCTGAGCTCCAAAAATCCCATGTGCAGATGGGAGAAACTTCCAGACCAGCCAACCATCACTGCAGCAATCTGGACTTTATGGCAGAGTGGCCATAAAGAAGTCACTCCTCAGTGGGAGACACATGAAAGCCAACCTGCAGTTTGCAAAACGTCACCTAAAGCAGAGTTCCCCAACTCCAGTCCTGAGGGCCCCCCTACCAGTCAGGATTTGAGAATATCCCACAGAATGAACACCTGTCATAAGTCCTAAGGCAGGCATGGCCAACCTGAGGCTCTCCAGCTGTTGTAAAACTACAACTCCCACCATGCCCTGCTGTAGGCTGATAGCTGTAGGTAGCCTGGGCATGCTGGGAGTTGTAGTTGTGCAACAGCTGGAGAGCCTCAGGTTGGCCAGCCCTGTCCTAAGGCATTGACACTAATTATATCACCTGTTCAATACTAAGGAAATCCGAAAAACATGACCCTTAGGTGGGCCCTGAGGACTGGAGTTGAGGAACACTGACCTAAAGGACTCTCAGACTGTGAGGAAATAAAAATAAAATAAAAATTATTCTGGTCTCACCTCTAAGTGTCATGTCTAAAGGAAACCAGGCACTGCTCATCACCTGCCCAATGTCATCCCTACAGTGAAGCATGGTAATGGCAGCATCATGATGTGGGGATGTTTTTTAGCGGCAGGGACAGAGATACTGGTCATAGTTGAGGGAAAGCTGAATGGAGCAAAGTATAGTACAGAAAGATTCTTGAAAACCTGATCCAGTCTGCTGTGGACATCAGACTGGACTGAAGGTTTACCTTCCAACAAGGCAATGACCCTAAACACACAGCAAATATAACACAGGAGTGGCTTAGGACAACTCTGTGAATGTCCTTGAGTGGCTCAGCCAAAGACCTGACTTGAACCCAATCAAACATCTCTGGAGAGACCTGAAAATGTCTGTCTACTGACAGTCCCCATCCAACCTGACAGAGCTTGAGAGGATCATGAGATAAGAATCCCAGAAAATACCCCAAATCCAGGTTTTCAAACCTTGCAGCTAGGGCTGCAACGATTTATTGACTTAATCAATGCAAAAAAAATCCTTGATGCAGGGATTTGCTTAAATCATGTGACCACGGAGCGTGAGTGAAGTGAAGCCTTTCATTCACAGCTCCGTGGCCTCCCGTCAGCACCACGCTGCAGGGCCATGCGTGCACACATCATCAGCGCGCTGGCTGACGCTGTGTGTGACGTCAGGTCCCTCCCAGTGCATGCTGGGAAGTAGACGCGGTCCGTCTCCTGCGGACTCCATGTCAGCACACTGCCAGGAAAATTAAGTATAAAGTTAGCACTGGGGGGGGGGGGGGATTTGAAGGGGGCATCTGTGATTTGAAAAGGCTGATGGCGCTGGGGGACATGGGTGGCAATGGCATGGAGGGGCTGATGATATCCGATTATCTGATGGCATTGGAAGAGTGGGGGACATGGCATGATCTGATGGCACTGGAGGTGGGGGACATGGCATGGAGGGGCTGATGATATCTGATGGCACTGGGGGAGTGGGGGACATAGCATGATCGGATGGCACCGGGGGAGTGGGAGACAAGGCAATTGGCATGGCATGGAGGGGCTGATGGCACTGGGAAAGTGGGGGACATGGCATGGAGGGGTTGATCTTATAGCAGTGGGGAACATCACATGGCAATGGATAGCATGGAGGCACAGGAGGTATTGGGGGGCATGGCAATGGATGGCATGGAGGGGCTGATGACACTAGGGGAGTGGGGGACATGGCATGGAGGGGCTGATCTGATAGCAGTGGGGGACATCACATGGCAATGGATGGCATTGAGGCACTGGGGGACATGGCAATGGATGGCATGGAGGGACTGATGGCACAGGAGTGGAAGCTGATGGCACTGGGGGATAGTGGAGCTGAAGGCATTGGGGGGGAACGGAGCTGATGGCACTGGGGGAACCGATACACTTGGGCTGATCGAACAGGGGGGGAACGATGGGTGTTGGGGACTAATGGCAGGGGGTCTGATGAGTTTTTATAAAGGAAAACAGCCTATTAATAATTTTTTTC
This sequence comes from Bufo gargarizans, assembly GCF_014858855.1. Taxonomy (NCBI): domain Eukaryota; kingdom Metazoa; phylum Chordata; class Amphibia; order Anura; family Bufonidae; genus Bufo; species Bufo gargarizans. The sequence continues at coordinate 150,870,192 of NC_058084.1, forward strand.
TCATTAGAGTACTGGATTATTCGTAAAAATAATCGGTAGAATACTCGATTACTAAAATAATCGCTTGCTGCAGCCTTACTTGTAGCATTATACCAAAGAAGCCTGCAGGCTGTTATTTCTGCCACAGTTTCTTCAACTGAGGGCTCATTCAGCCAAACTAACTAGTAGCATATTTCCACGACTACACACGAAATAACTAACCAAATACATGCAGATTGAAGAGGAGATGAATACCAGAAGTCTTACAATGCTATTTAAGACCAGCGAGTTATCTCTTTAGTCTTCAATGTGAATATTTGGATTAAAATGAAAAGGTAAATGGAGAAGTCTCCTCGCGGATCAAAGTTCAGTGCAATATGAGACTTGTTTGCGGTGCAGTGAGATGTTAGAGTACAGCAGGGATTTCTTCAGTCCATTAGCCGTTATCAGGACTTTTCTCCAGCCAAGGGCTGCTTTCTGTGACTTGATTACCGGTGATTAGCAAAGAGAAACTGTACACGATTATTCTTCACAACAAGCTATGGCACAGTTATATGGTAGCACTAAACTGCTTCTGGGATACACTGGAAAACCTGCACAATGCTCAGCCTGTGAGATAAAGTATCAGACGGAATATACCATTTCCCTAAAAGATCTTGTCTGTCAAGGTCAGGTACTTTGCCACATGGGAAACTTGATTTGAGCCTAAAGACCCTATTACAAGTACAGATTCTGCAGGTGATTGTCCTTCCTGACAATCACCTGCTCAGTAGTGGAGGAGACTGCTGCTGTTACATGCAGTGATCTCCTCCACAGTATGGGGAGGAGTGATCGCTAATCCCCAAACATAATCATTGTTTACCGACAACAGAGTGCTGATTACATGGGACGATCTGCCATGTTGAAAGACTCTGACTACCCAATGAACAAGCGGGTACTTGGCAGTATTAAACTGCAAGATCATCGTTGATGAGCATTCATATGAACACATTTAAGAGATGATCTTAGCGATTATCTGCAGGTGTAATAGGGCCTTAAGAGTGATCTTCCAAATCAATTGTTTAAGCCTCGCTACTGGAAAAGGCTAAGATAACGGACTTGACATAAATTCTGCCAAGTATGTCATCAGAATTTCCAGAATCGTGTCTATGATTGTTCAGAAATGTGCCAGTAAAGCATATTCTCCAAAAGAGATACTACACGTATACCAGTCTTTATAATGCATACCCTAAATAGTCCACCTAAGGGTATGTTCACACCACGATTTAGAAAACACTCCATTGCTTACCATTCATTTCAAATGGGAGAATACTGTGTGGGGGGAAAAACTAGTTTGGCCTCCACTAAAAGCCTATTTTAGCATCTTCCTATCACGCTCCAGTGCAGGAAGTAAGGTGGGCACATTGTCTTTGTACCGTGGATCCAGCAGGGTAGCAACCCAGTAGTCCGCACACGTTAAAATGTGGGCAACTCTGCTGTCGTTGCGCAGGCACTGCACCATTTATGCAGAGGAACAAGTAAAACGTTCTGGAATGGCCATCTCAGTCCCCAGACCTGAATATAATAAAAATCAGTGAGAGGCAACTAATTGTAACACTCAAGCAATAGAAATTCTGAAGCATTTATGCATATGACTATGTTGTGCTATTCTCTATGTTGTATCATTCGTCATTAATGAATAAACTGCCAGCAGTCCGCAATAAAGGTCCAAATGGGGGCTACCAGTTGGGGGGTGTCAATGCACACAGTCTGATACTAATCTGATCCAATCATCATTGCCAATGGCTGACTGTGCAGGGACACACCACCATCTAGTAACACCCATCTGGACCTTCATTGTAAACTGCTGGCATTCATAACTTCTAGCAGGAATAATAAAGGAATGGCTTAAAAAAAAGTCTAACAAACAGATGCTCCAGAATGGTTACATGGGGAATACAAGCAGTTGCTAAAACCTAAAAAAAATCTGCAAAATTGTGGAAAATGTAAGTAGACCAAGAACTAAGTCTTAACTTTCACAAGTACTGGCGGCATTACCTCCAATCAATTATTGTTAGCCTTGAAAACAAGAGTAGATGTCCAGTAGAGTGGATATCCAATCTCACTAGTTTAGGACTAAGGGGAATTCACATGATCTTTTTGGAACGGCCGTTTTCCCAACCAATTAATGTCATGGCCAGTGACTAGCGGCTGTCAAAAAAATAGGACAGTTAGACCCCCATAGAAATAATGGGCCAGTTCTTAACGGCCGTATAGATACACTTCTTGCTGCTTCGCGTGAAAGGCCTTTTTTTTTTACATAGTGTAACCATTTGTAACAGTCGTTAGAAGGGTGCACGCCTGTCACTAGGACCATTAAAAACGGGCCTACTGATTTCAATGGGATCCGTCTGGCCGTGAAAATGGTCAAAAATACAGCTGATATTACCTGAGCTTTAATAAAAACGTGTGTATATGTGAATAGCCCCCCACAGACACGAATTGGTTCTGAAAACCGCTGTCACACGGGCGCTTTTTTTTTTTTTTTACTGTCGTGTGAATGAGCCCTGACCATGTGGTAATTTACACATATAGAAGATATTTCACCCGAATTTAGGTTCCAATGTTTAGAGCGCACATAAAACTGTGGGCACACAATGTAGAAGCGTGATCAGCAGGTGGCTCGATGCACAGTGAGAACATGGTTCTGTTTTGTCCTATGCCCGCGATGCTTGGTGCATACTGCGAGAGACAACTCAAGGCGTGCTTGGTGTGCAAGCAAGAGGTGTTAAAAAAATCTGTGTAATGTATAAAACAGGTCTAACTTCTCCCCTATACGCCACGTCCTGAGGCTGATTTATCTAAGCATCACTCAGCAGCTGATCTGCTGGAAAGATGTGCAGAGGCGGCAACCTGCTCTGTACATAGGGTATTGATAAAACACCAAAACAAACGTATCATAAATATCTCGCATGGAGTTATTCGTATTACCACCTACACAGCTCAAAAAGCATCCACACAGAGAGCGATTTTAGTTAATTAATTCCTTTATTGGATATCCAAAAAATGGTATATCATTATTAAAACATATACAAAAAACAGCACATCATGGGAGCACTACGGTGTTACAAATAACTGTATAAAAACAGAGTGCGCTCCAGACCAATAAGGGATTAGTATCCCCCCATACACAAATAAAGCAGTGTCAGCTTAGTGGGGCGCATATAGCAACAGTAGCACCCAGGACATGCATAGTAAAACACTCCAACCACTTAAGGAAGTGTGGACCTGGGTGCAGCCCTCACAAAGCAGAGACTGCCGAGGGGGGGGACACAGTTTAAAGTGCAAGTGCAAAGTCTACCTACTGACCCTGGTCTGAAGCAGCCGCCAGACGATCGTTTCGCTTAACGCTTCTTCACCAGTAACCTTGGACAAGTGTAAAGTCCTCCTCTACATAACTTAGGCGAATAAAACCACCAGCGCAGGAGGGATGAAGACCGGCGCCTAAATCTCTGGTTTTCATAAATGTCTACTTGTCTTTTCTAATTCTTTTTCATTGCAGATTTCACTTTTTGCAGTGTATTCTGAGCACGCTTTGCCTAGATGGATTGTACTGTTACTTTGCTGCACATTTTCAGTGCCAATACCACACCCAAACTTCGCAAAAAGTTGCAGTTCTCACTCAAGGGTCCAGACAGCATTTTCTTGGGTGGAATTACATACACTAGCACAGTGATCTCCAGATGTTGCAATGCAACACTACAACTCCCATCACTCCCGAAAATCCGCAGGCTAACATGGCATGATGGGTTATTTTTCAGCACCTGGAAAGCCACAGGTTGGGGGACACTGCAGTAGCACAATGCAGTTAGTGTATCTGTCAAAAGAGGAAACCAGCAGTCCCCATATTACCTCTCGTGCACGGTCCAGTCCGTGGTTAATCCAGAAAGACAACGAAAGATGTCCAGCACTGAGATGAATACAAATCTTCAATCTTTATTTCATAAATCTAAAAGAATAAACTTCTTCACATGGACAGCGCTAACACGGCCAACGCGTTTCGATCTAACAGATCTTAATCATGGTATGGTTTGGATGCAAGTGTAGTGCTCTTATATATCCAAATAACGTGCGGCTGCTGTAACCAAGTTGGAGTTACAGGTGATTGCGGTATCAACCACTACCCTTGCTGTTCACATATACTTGTAAAAACAATGCAATATGAAGTAAAAACAAAACATCTAACTACCATTGTTAAATTTTTTAGGCTTTGATAAAGTAAATTCAAACATCTATAAAAGGTGAATAAAACCCTACACGCAGAGGGGTATTGCATCAACGAACATAAGTTTAAAGACTGACATTATTCCTCCAAATTTAATAAAACCTAATGGGCGACTTAGACATATTGAGACCGCTATGTTATATGATATGGTATTTTGTTAGTTCAAATATAGCGATTCAGCTGTGCCCTTATGTGTTTTCGCAACATACATTTTAATATTGGATTCAGACTGCTGACGCCATCCTCGAAGATTCATCTGCGGTAACAAACCGCTACCGCAGTGCAAACTGCCCTTATAGATACTGCAGACACAAAGGAGTAATCCCTGAAAAACAGGCAGAATGTATTTGCATAGAGTACCCCACCGTCCCGGTACTTCATGCACAGCCCAAGGTACACAAGTGTGTTAAAAATCCACCCATGTAGTAAATGGTAATTAGATGTTTTGATTTTACTTCATATTGCATGGTTTTTACAAGTATATGTAAACAGCAAGGGTTAAATGCAAGTAGTGGTTGATACCGCAATCCCCTGTGTGGCATTGGTAACTCCAACTCTTAACCATACCATACTATGATTAAGATCTGTTAGAGTGAAACGCGTTGGTAGCGTTACCGCGGTCCATGTGAAGTGTATTCTTTTAGATTCATGAAATAAAGATTTAAGATTTTTATTCGTCTCAGTGCTGGACATATTTCATTGTTTTCTAGTTAGTGTATCTCCATGAAAGATCCTCTTTAACCTCCAGTAAAGGCCCTTTCACACGAGCCAACGATCAGAAGAATGAACGTCCCTATGAAAGTTTGATCAGGAGCACATCCCTTCATCTAAGGGCACTTTCACACTAGCGTTTTTTTTTTTTTCCGGTATTGAGTTCAGTCACTGATCAGTTTTATCCTAATGCATTTTGAATGGAGAGCAATCAGTTCAGGATGCATCAGTTCAGTCCCTTTACGTTTTTTGGCCAGAGAAAGTATCGCAGCATGCTGCAGGTTTCTCTCCGGCCAAAAGTACTGATCACTTGCCGGAATGCCGAATCCGGTATTAATTTACATTAAAGTGTATTAGTGCTGGATCCGGCATTAAGTGCTCCGGCATTAAGTGCTCCGGCAAAACAGACCCGCATGCGCAGACCTTAAAAATGAAAAAAAAAATAAAAATATGCATCCGGATCCGTCTGACAAATGCCAGCTTGCGTCCGGATTCGGCAGTCAGTAACCACCTCCATCCACTACACAAAGGACAGAGCTGTCCAAAACCCCCTTTAAGAGATTTTCTCTTTGAAAATAAGTTCCCAAGAATATCTTACCGCGTCTACTTTTTTCCACCATCTCATGAACTTTTCTTCTAAAAGCAAACATCACAAATGGATTGTCAAAGAGAAGTCTTGTATCGGACACAACCCGTTCTTGGGTGTTTACTTTTCCCTGGCAGTTCTTCAAGGTCACAATGATACTGTACTGGTAAATCATGTGAATGGAAAGGAACAATACCAGTGCAGAAACATCCGTGTAAACACTCCAGTAAAGAATTGCTAACGCATTTCTAACCAATTAGTGTGGTAAACGATTTTCATTTTCTTTATTCTCATTTTCTACTTCCCAGAGAAATATCTTTTTTTTTTATTCTCCCTATTATTTTTTTCAGGGCAACTTGTACTTTCTAACGGCACCATTTAATTGGGAAGCTGAAATAAACTTTTTAATTTGGAAAAAAAGCACAATTCTGCCATTGTTTAAAGGGTTTTGTTTTTACGGTATTCACTGTGTGATAAATACTATGAAGGTAATCCAGAATTCAATACATGTAGGTAAAACTTTTAAAGGGAACCTGTCACCTCAAAAATGCATCTACACCCGCCAGCAGTACCTCATAGTAGCCCGCAGCCTGTTGATAATCATATGCTACATCCTGTTGTCCGATGCTGCGCAAGTTAAAAAAAACACAGTTTTATTCTCCATCAGCGCTATACTGCCGGCCAGCTTGAAGTCAAGGGGGCAGCAGCCTCCTTGCCTCAAGTCAAGGTAACCACGCCCCCTAACCGTACCCCCTTACCTGAAAGTGACAGCCTGTAGTGCGGCAGCGATTCCCCAAGTCTCGCGCATGCGCATTGTGCCGCTAAAACCCGGCTAACAGCGGCAGCAGGAGATGGAATAGCTCGTTATTACAAAGCGCATGCGCGAGACTTAGGGAATCGCGGCCGCACTGCAGGCTGTCACTCTCAGGCAAGAGGGTACGGTTAGGGGGCGTGGTTACCTTGACTTGAAGCAAGGAGGCTGCTGCCGGCAGTATAGCGCTGATGGAGAATAAAACTGTGTTTTTTTAACTTACGCAGCATCGGACAATAGGATGAAGCATATGATTATCAACAGGCTGCGGGCTACTATGAGGTACTGCTGGCGGGTGTAGATGCATTTTTGAGGTGATAGGTTCACTTTAATACTATTAGTTTCTAAAAAAATAAAAAATAAAAAGGTAAACCTTAAGATAACACTTTGCGGTTAAAAAGACATGTAAGGGTACTTTCACACTTGCGGCAGGACGGATCGACAGGCTGTTCACCATGTCGGATCCGTCCTGCCGCTGTTTCGCCATGCCGCCGCTCCGTCCCCATTGACTATAATGGGGACGGGGGCAGAGCTCCGGCACAGCACGGCGAAAGCCGCCGGACTAAAAAGTCGGACATGCAGGACTTTTCAGTCCGGCGGCTTTCGCCGTGCTGTGCCGGAGCTCTGCCCCCGTCCCCATTATAGTCAATCGGGACGGAGCGGCGGTCCGGTGCCACAGTGAAACAGCGGCAGGACAGATGCGACATGGTGAACAGCCTGTCGGATCCGTCCTGCCGCAAGTGTGAAAGTACCCTTAACTTCACTCTCCGCATCAGTAAGATTACAGTGAACTACATTTATATACAGTAGTTTTTCTTGTGTTTTAATTAAAAAAAAAAAAAATTGACACTTTTTTTTTACATACATGTCTACGGAGCCGTGTGAGGGTGAGCTGTAGGTTTTATTAGTACTATTTTGGGGTATTTATGACTACTTGATCACTTTTTATTCAATTTTGTTTGGGAGGCGATTCGACAAAAAACTTCATACTGTCTATATAGTTCTACACTGCCATATATGTTCTCCTTCATCTCGGTCTACCACCCTACCTGTGTTGTATATCCTGGCAACCATCCAACATCCTCCATAATCTGAACCCCCCAACTCCCGTTTCCAAGACTTCTCTCAAGCTGCTCAAGTATTCACATCATGCAGGCACCTACCTCTCTAGGTTGATTGACAGCGCCTGGTGTGCTAGACGCATGCACATTACAACACAATCCTCAGAAGAACTTTACTGCACATGTGCCAATTACATACAGCAGTTAATATCATGTCTTTAGACATCTTAAAGGTGTTTTACAGGACTTTTATATTAATGGGCTATCTTTTGGATAGGACATCAATATCAGATCAGCAGGGTTCTAACTCCCAGCACCTCGCCAATCAGTCATTCTGCAGTAGGTCTTGTGTGAAATGTGCTGGACTACTCCACCCACTGTGCAGGGGCGGGAACTGGTTACTCGAACGCTGATCTACAAAGTAGACAGAGATTTGTAGTTCTGGTGCTGGAGTTATTGCAGAACAGCTAATCATGAAGGCGTCGGACCCTATCGATCTGATATTGATGTAATAGGCCATCAATATAAAAGTCCTGGAAAACCGCTATAAGACCCACCCCCAGTGACATTGACAGTTTTTATTTTTATTACACCATGTAAGAACTCTATGAGACCGAGACTTGTCCCAATTATGGAGTGTGCAGATCATTCCCTCCTATATCGCAAGCCTTGCAAATTCACCAAAAACACAAACAGAAACGTTATACCATATATAAAACAGAAAAAATCTAATTAATTCAGATTGTTATTGCGAGACGCCTTAGATACTCAGGAATTTACTGCTTTACATTACAGTGCCGTAGAAACGCCTTCACAGGTATATTGATAAGGCTCACTACACACAGCTCATGTTCAGTGGCTGTAACGATCCATCTTCAATGTTACAGCTGGAAGATGGCGAGGGCGAGTAAGAAGGCACGTCTCCTGAAGAGTACTCACCACCCGCACTACATACCGTAAGTACTACACCACCAGCTGGTAACAGGCTGCTGCACAGGAACCATGATGGTTATTACCACTTATAATTATTAACATATTATAGAACTGCTATGTATGTCATTTTCTAATATCTACCAAAACATCCTTTTAAATAATTTCTTCCCTGCCATTGATTTACAGAATAAAATTTACCGAATTTTTAGCGCATTACTTGTTTCAGTTTGTTCATTTATGTTATTTATTCCCTTTTATCTACTATAGCTAGGAGCCTGGAGAAGCCATACCCAGAGTCATTGATCATGCTGCTAATCACATGGAACTACCAGCTCTGCTGCATGATAATGTAATTTATTCCAGCCAGTTGAGCTCCAAAACGTTCTCAAGGAAAGCCTGAGGTTTTACAATGAATTACACACAATGGTAACACAAATTCCCAGATCACCACGCATACCATGTGCTTGGAACATATATTAATTATTATATTTACGTAAAATTAGGGATTTGGAGCACCAAGGAGGTGGCCACAGCACTAGGAGCAGTGCTAGCACAATGCACCCTGGGTGTATATACACTAAAAGGTAGGGATATTTGGCTTTCGGGTAAAAATGTAAAAAGCTCATACTACAGCGATATTATATCATGAAAGTCAGGCATTTAAGAAGAAGCATGCAATGGCGATTTCCTCATCTCAAACTATTTATTGAAACAAATGCCAACAACAGTGGTGTGTATACCCCCACAAAAATGCTCTCCTTGACATCTCCAACATCATTGGCGGCTATCATTTCTGCTCAGCGTGAACCGACTATCATCGCTGAACAGCACTGAGGCCCACTGGTCCCTCTCGTCCAGAGTAGATGCTCCCTCGCCCATGCAAGACCATGACGCCTGTGCCTATTGATGTGGTCAGGTACCTTTGCAGGTCGTCCAGCATGCAGACCACGCTGATGTAAACGGTTTCAAAGGGTCTAACGTGACACTTGGGTGCCTATCGCCTCTCTTAAATATGCCTGGAGTTGTGTGGCATTCATCATGCGGTTCCGCAGGGCATTGTTCACAATGAAGCAACCATCAGTGTGAGATGTGGCCAAAGGTCCACTTCTATGCCTTTCTGTGACTCTTCTAGTCTCTCTGTTGCAACCTGCTGATGACACTATAAGCTCAGTGGCCATTTCTGTCTGAGAACATTCTGCTTCCAGTCTTGCAATGGCCAGGTACTGTTGATCAACTGGTAGGACTTGGACGTCTTGGACTCATGATTTCATAATGTGAACAGCATGATGAGAAGGACTGTTTAAATAACAATTCTAACTGAACCAGCAAATGCATTGGGCAATTCATGGATCAAACACCTGTTGTGAATTTTGCCGTTAAGCTCCTTGTTAGAGAATAGCAAGTTGTGCAAAAAGTACTAAAGCACTGAAAAGTTGGACATGTGCATTCAAAAGTTTAGAGAAAGTCACATTAAGTTCACCTATAAAAGGTTAGAATGCATTTTAGGTTCATCCTTAAATTTCACCCACAAGCCAAATATCCCTTTTTGTGAGTAGTGTATGTATATATATGAAACTGCTGAAGAAAATCCTAGCACATTTCTCTGTAACGTAATCAGTGTCAGATAAAGACTGCTCCGAGGCGTCTTGCAGACACCAACTTTCAGAGAGCTCCTTCATTAGATTGTGGCTGCTGCTAGAGCTGTGCCTTTACTTGCATTGATCTTTGCTCATCACTCCCCTCACAGCGATGCTACTGACAACCGGCGAGTTGAACAGCAGTTCAATGTGTCAAAAAAAATTAGGCCTAGATATGGACACTTTCCTAAAAGTCAGAGCACAGCAAACCACCAATCTACAGAGGATGCTGGATTGTGTGTGAGTTAAAGCAGGGGAGGTGATGTGACAAGATAGCAGCTGAATAAATGATCCTTAGGCCTGTGGCGAGCCCCCCCAGCATGCAGATATGTATGTCAGATCCTTAGGCATGTGGCGAGCCCCCCCCAGCATGCAGATATCTATGTCAGATCCTTAGGCATGTGGCGAGCCCCCCCCCAGCATGCAGATATCTATGTCAGATCCTTAGGCATGTGGCGAGCCCCCCCCCCCCAGCATGCAGATATGTATGTCAGATCCTTAGGCATGTGGCGAGCAACCCCAGCATGCAGATATGAATGTCAGATCCTTAAGGCTCAAGCACACGACAGTATTTTGCGTTCTGTATATGGATCGTATTTTTATTCCGTATACGGAATAATTCATTTCAATGGGTCCACAAAAGATGCGGACAGCACTCAGTGTGCTGTCCGCTTCCGTTGCTCCTTTCCGTGACCCCGGAAAAATATCCTATTCTTGTCCGTTTTGTAAACAAGAATAGGCATCTCTATAATGGGCCTCCTGTTCCGTAAATTGCGGAAGGCACACAGACGACATCCGTTTTTTGCGGACTGCGAAAAACAGCACAGCCGTGTGCATAAGCCCTTAAGCATGTGGCGAGCACCCCGGGATGCAGATATGTATGGCAGGTCCATAGGCATGTGGCGAGCACCCCCGGGATGCAGATATGTATTTCAATTAAATAAAAGAACGAAAAAGCTGTTGTGAGGTAACATTGGGGCCTATGAGCCAACCACTGCATGTGAGCAGAACTTTGAAGGCCACATATATTTTGCAATATTTCAAATATTACACTTCAGATGAATGTTCTCCTTGTCTTTTTGCCCAGAGCAACCAATCACAGCTCACCTTGCATTACTTCAGATGTGATGGAAAAAGCCAAACTCTGATTGGCCGCAATTGGCACTTATACCGTTCATATTGATCAATTAAAAAAACCAATAAGACTTTTGAAGTAAATGCGGTCACCCGTGCAAGCATACATATGAGATTTATCAACCCCATGCACCTAAAGTCTAATACACCATGTGCGCTAGGGTTGTTTAGATACAAAAATTTTGATTCGGTTTCGATACCATAAAAAAGTATTGCAATACTCGATACCACACGAAAAAAAAAAAAAAACACCAAAAGAAACTGCGTGCATTCCGCATTTTATGGAACCTCCGGCCCATAATAGAACAGTCTGATACTTTTTTTTGAGGGGGACAAAAAATAAATAAATGGTGAATCGCGCAGTTTTTGTCTGTTACGGTGCTCACCGCATAGGACATTTAAAAAATATATTTTAATAGTTTGGACTTTTAAGACATGGCGATATGTTTATTTATTTATTGTTTTATATTTTATATGTAAAATTGGGGGAAATTTATACTTAATATTTAGATTTTTTAACTTTTTTTTTTTTTAAACTTTTTATTTAATAACTATTTTCCCCCTTAGGGGCCAGAACCTGGGATCTTTTAATCCCTTGTCCTATTCACCCTAATAGAGAACTATCAGGGTGAATAGGACTTTACACTCTCCCTGCTGCCCTGTGCATAGTACACACGGCAGCAGGGAGCCGACTATGGAAACCAGGGCTTCAGTAGCGTCTTGGCTGCCATGGTAACCGATCGAAGCCCCAGGATTACACTGCTGGGGCTCCCATCGGAACTGCCACTGCCACTAATGAGGAGGAGGGGAGGGGACCGTGTGGCAACTGCCATTATGGAAGAGCTCCCTAGTATGTATTAAGAGCGAGGAGCGAAGCGCCGCAAGCGCAGGTAATACTTACCCTCCCTGGTCTGCGCCACGGCTCCTCTTCAGCTGTCACGCTCCCATCTACCCGGCCTGCATCGGAAAGATGGGAAAGTGACAGCAGAAGAGGAGCAGCGGCGCAGGACAGGTAAGATGATTCTGAGGTCTAGGGGTACTGATGGGCTATTCTGAGGTCAGTGCTCCAGACAAAAAAAAATACCTAGTAGCTGTTGGCTCCTGAACTGAAAAATTTAGGAGCCAAATCAAATTTTTAGTCGCCAAATCGAAACCGAATCAAAATTTTGGCATCGTGACAACGCTACGCGTAGGGTTGTTTTGATCCCAAAATTTTGATTTGCTTTCGTCACCATAAAAAAGTATTGCGATACTCAATACCGCGCAAAAAAAAAAAAAAAAAAGCCACGTGCATTTTGCATTTTATGAAACGTTCAGCCCATAATAGAACAGTCCTATCCTATTTTTGGGGTGACAAGGTGACAAAAAAAAATGGCAAATGCTCACCGCATAGGAGATATTTTTTAATAATTTAATAGTTTGGACAGCGCTATGTAATATGTTTATTTATTGTTTATATATTTTATATGTAAATATGGGAAAGGGGGGGGATTTAAACTTAGTGTTTTAGGCCCCTTTCACACGGGCGTTGCGGGAAAATGTGCGTTTTGTATTGCGTTTTGCACTCGCGTTAAAAAAATTCTTCACAGAAGTTTGGGCTCGGGATCGGTGGATTGTATTATTTTCCCTTATAACCGGCAGCTACGGGATTAATTGGAGGAGTTGATTTTTTTAACCCTCATTGGCACTTCCCACTGTGCCACCAATGTTTCTTATACTGGAGGGGGCGCACTGTGCCAACAATGTTTCTTATACTGGGGGGAGCTGCGATCCGCTGCAGTTAACCCCTCAGGTACCGCACCTGAAGGGTTAACTCAACTGTCGCTGATCGCAGCTCCCTGTCATAAAGGTCGGGTGCCGGCTATTTGATTCCAGCACCTGCCTCCTGTATTTGTATTAACAGGTCAGTTATCTTCATTGGTGGCGCAGTGGCCACAGACCCTCCCCTCCTCCTCCCGCCTCTCTTCTTATTGGCGGAGACTCCTCCACTGTGCTGCTGAGAAGAACATCGGTGGCGGGGCAGAGAACTATCAGCTCCTGTGCCCGCCACTGTATTCAATGGCAGAGCTGCGGCACCGGGTCTAGTCGCAAATGGCGACAAGACTAAAAAGTCTTGTCGCCATTTGTAAATTCTAAGTCACATTGGCGACCATTTTGGTCGCCATCTGGAGCCCTGGAGGTACTGATGGGCTAATCTGAGGTCTGGGGGTACTGATGGGGGTCTGATGGGCTAATCTGAGGTCTAATGGGGCTTTGAGTGAGCTGATATATGGTCTGATGAAAAAAAAAAATTCTTATTTTCCTACTCTAATATATGGGGTGCGTCTTATCATTGGGTGTGTCTTTCATTGGTGGCGCAGTGCGCCTGCCCCTCTTTCCTCATTGGTGGCAGCGGCACAGGGGTGAGGGAGAGACCGAGAGCTGCTGAGGAGAACACTGAGCACGCCGAGAGCAGCGCGCTCATTGTTATCTGATACAAGACTGCGCAATAGTGAAGCCTAGTATCGAAAAAAGAAAAATCCTGGTATAGAGATCGATGCCTAATGTGCGCAAATGTCATTTCTACGCCACCCTTGCCTCTTTCTGAAAAGGGGTGTGGCATGATGTGGACAGGGCCATTTATGACCATTTACATCAGTTTTCGGGCGTAAACGATGACTGAAATCAGCTACCAGCTGTTGTAGATTTTGTTATAGGTGGACGGACTGTGGGATTATACACACCATTTATGATGAGGTGTGTCATCCTCCAGCAGCAAGGAGGAATATGAAGCCCAGCGTAGAAAAACACACACACATTATTTTTATATATATATATATATATATATATATATATATATATATATATATATAAATATAATGTATACACACACACACAGTGGATATAAAAAATCTACACACCCCTGTTAAAATGTCAGGTTTCTGTGCTGTAAAAAAAAATAAAAAAAAAATGAGAACGATAAATCCTTTCAGAACTTTTTCCACCTTCAGGGCTGTTTCACACGAGCGGATGCCATTCGTGACATCCGCTGCGTGAAAGAGTGCCCAGACCCGATGCGGACAGCAGAAGCACGGAGCATTAACATGATTGATAATGCTCTGTGCCTCTCTGTGATCTCTTTACTAAAAAATCACGGTGACAACTGTGCCTCACTGTGATTTCGTAGTAAAGAGATCACAGAGAGGCACAGAGCATTATCAATCATGTTAATGCTCCGTGCTTCTGCTGTCTGCATGGGGTCTTGGCACTCTTTCACGCAGCTGATGTCACGCTCGACAGCCGCTCGTGTGAAACAGCCCTTAATGTGACCTATAAACTGTACAACTCAATTGAAAAACAAACTGAAATCTTTTAGGTGAAGGGAAGAAAACAAAAAAACTAAAATAATGTGGTTGCATAAGTGTGCACACCCTCTTATAACTGGGGATGTAGCTATGTTCAGAATTAAGCAATCACATTCAAAATCATGTTAAATAGGAGTCAGCATACACCTGCCACCATGTAAAGTGCCTCTGAATAACCCCAAATAAAGTTCAGCTGCTCTAGTTGGCCTTTCCTGAAAATTTCCTTAGTCGCATCCCATAGCAAAAGCCATGGTCCACAGAGAGGGATCTCATTGTTAAAAGGTATCAGTCAGGAGAAGGGTACAAAAGAATTTCCAAGGCATTAGATATACAATGAACACAGTAAAGACACTCATCATCAAGTGGAGAAAATATGGCACAACTCCCTCCAAAATGTAAGAAAAAACGAGAAGAAAACTGCCACCAAGAGGCCTACAGCAACTTTAAAGAAGCTGCAGGAATATCTGGCAAGTACTGGCTGTGTGGTACATGTGACAACAATCTCCTGTATTCTTCATATGCCTGGGCTATGGAGTAGAGTGGCAAGACGAAAGCCTTTTCTTACGAAGAAAAACATCCAAGCCAGGCTACATTTTGCAAAAATACATCTGAAGTCTCCCAAAAGCATGTGGGAAAAGGTGTTATGGTCTGATGGAACCAAGGTTAAACTTTTTGGCCATAATTTCAAAAGATATGTTTGGCGAAAAAATAACACTGCACATCACCAAAAGAACACCATACCCACAGTGAAGCATGGTGGTGGCAGCATCATGCCAAGGGGCTGTTTTTCTTCAGCTGTAACTGGGGCCTTAGCTAAGCTAGAGGGAATTATGAACAGTTCCAAATACCAGTCAACATTGGCACAAAAACATTCAGGCTTCTGCTAGAAAGAGGAACTTCATCTTTCAGCATGACAACGACCCAAAGCATACATCCAAATCAACAAAGGAATGGCTTCACCAGAAGAAGATTAAAGTTTTGGAATGGCCCAGCCAGAGCCCAGACCTGAATGCGATTGAAAATCTGTGGGGAGATCTGAAGATGGCCGTGCCCAGGAGATGCGCTCGCATTCTGACAGATTTGGAGTGTTTTTGCAAAGAAGAGTGGGCAAATCTTGCCAAGTCCAAATGTGCCATGCTGATAGACTCATACCCAAAAAGACTGAGTGCTGTAATAAAATCAAAAGGTGCTTCAACAAAGTATTAGTTTATGGGTGTGTACACTTATGCAACCATATTATTTTATTTTTATAATTTTTCTTCCCTCTATCTAAAAGAGATATATACATATATATATATATATATATATATATATATATATAATAAAGCTGAGTGTATGTATGCTTATGTATGTCTGCTAAAGGAATCCACACAGTTGCATTTACAACCACGAAATTTGGCACACAGGTACATCGGGTGTCCAGGAATGTTTTAGACCAGGTCTCAGATCTCTAGCACATACAGTTCCTGGGATATTCCCAAAAATTGCAAATATGGCACATCACATGACCTACATTAGCAAATAGAAGCCTGCAGGCCTTTCTTTTCATACGCCAACTGCCATACAGTCACATGTCCCTTATCAGCCAATAGAAGCTCGCAGGTCCTTAGTCTCCACATATACACAGTTTTACACCAGGTTTCTAAGGATTGAAAAACTGAAGGTAAAAATTAACTTCTGTCAGCTGCAGGGATGGGAGGGAGGGTAACGTTCTCCCTGCAGTTCACACTCAGACAACACAGTGCTACTGTCTGAGAGTGAGCTATTCAAAAGGACATCCCTGCGTGAGATATTCACAAAAAATGCATTAGCCAATAGAAGCCTGGTCACATGACCCTTATCAGCCAATTAGTATCCACATATACACAGTTTTACACCAGGTTTCCATAACAACCCAGCCATTTGTCTTCACTGCTGTAGGTCAGCTTTAAAGGGGCAGGGCGCTGTGGATGACACTGTTAAGGGAGCGGAGTGCTGTGGAGGTCACAGTTCAGGGGCAGGTAGGGTGGCCATTCACGACACCCTCAAAAGACAAACTTAAGAAACCCCGCTCACAGGCCCCGCTAAGCCACACCTCCTCCCACTGCGCAACCAACAGGGATTGAAAAAATGAAGGCAGAAATCAACTTGTCAGCTGCAGGGGTGGGAGGAAGGGTGACTTCTTCCATGCAGCTCACGCTCAAACAGCATAGTGCTGCTGTCTGAGAGTGAGCTGCTCAAAGAACATCCCTGTGTCCGTCCAGACCCTGCGGCGGATGGAGGACGGGAGTCTGAAAGCCGGACCTCTGGCCACCCTAGGGGCAGGCTACTGTAGAGGTCACAGTTAAGGGGACAATCCACTATGGAGGTCATTGTTAAGGGGCAGATTGTTGTAGAGGCCACTGTTAAAGGGAAGGGGTGTTGTGGAAATCACTGTTAAGGAGATGGGGTACTGTGGAGGTCACTAATAAAGGGGCAGCCGCTGTGGAGGTCACTGTTAAAGGTGTTGTCTCTTTCAGTAAGTGGCATTTATCATGTAGAGAAAGTTAATACAAGGCACTTACTAATGTATTATTATTCATATTGCTTCCTTTGCTGGCTGGATTAATTTTTCCATAACATTATACACTGCTCGCTTCCATGGTTATAGACCACCCTGCAATCCATCAGCAGTGGTCGTGCTTGCACAATATAAGAAAAAGCACCAGCCTATGTGCACTCCCATGGTCCCAGCCACCAGATAGGCTGACGCTTTTTCCTATAGTGAGCAAGCAAGGCCACCAAAGACAGATTGCAGGGTGGTCTGTAACCATGGAAACGAGCAGTGTATAATGTGATGTAAAAATGAATCCAGGCAGCAAAGGAGGCAATATGGACAATCACAATACATTAGTAAGTGGCTCATATCATCTTTCTCTACATGATAAATGACATTTGCTGACGTGAGACAACCCCTTTAAGGGGGCGGGATGCTGTTAATGTCACTGTTAAAAGGGGCAGGCTGCTGTGGAGGTCACTGATAAGGGGGCGGGCTTTGTGGATGTTACTGTTAAGGAGGCAGGCCGCTGTGGAGGTCTCTGTTAAAAGGGTGGGGTACTGTAGAATACTGTTGATATCTTTTACCGACACACAAACATTAAATGAAATAGATAGAAATGAATTGGGTCCTTCTGCTACTGTATTTATATATACACATATTTTTATATCCTTAGGAGTTGAACCCCCACTGATTTAATATTGATCACCTAACCAGAGGATAAGGCATCAACTTTACATCACAGCATAACCCCTTTAACATTTTTAGAAAAAAAGAAAAAGATCAGAGAGAGGTCTATGCCTGTGATGACCACCAGAATCCACAGGCTTGATGGCCACTTAGAAGAATGTGTTGATGCAGGACAGGTTTTAGAGACAACCGAACACAAACCACAATCAACAGCACAAATCTGAAAACATGTAGTAAACCTAGAGAAAATGACTATAAGAAGCTGTACACCAGCCAGTCACCACGTATGCATCTGCTCCTATAGCACCGGCTAACCACAGAAACTACCAGAGCATGGCCACCGATTCACAGACGGCTTTTCATTTGATCTTTCCTCCATGACATTTTACATAACAGAGGTTGTGGGAAAGCTCACTCTACAGACTAGTTAGACATTAATGTAGATCAGGCGTCTGAGAAGCAAAAATGGCATATGATTGCTTCTGATTTACAAACAGGAGAAGTTACATTCCTAGATTTCTCCATTTTTACTGTAAGACACTAAAAAACAAAAGTCTCATATTATGCTATTGGTTTACTAGTAAATATGCCTTACCCTAAGTTCACACCTGAGCGTTTTACAGCACGTTCCTACGCGCTGTAAAACGCTCAACAAGGAGAAACCAATGCTTCCCTATGGGAATGGTTCTTACCTGGGCGTTTTACAGCGCGTACGATCGCGCTGTAAAACGCCCGACGCTCAAACAAGTTCTTGAGCTTTTTTGGGGGCGTTTGTCGCGCGTTCCCGCACATAGATATTCGGGAACGCGCGACAATGTGTGCACGCCTGTCTCTGTATGCGCGATTGTAAACGCCCGTACAATCGCGCATACAGAGCGCTCGTTTCAGAACGCTCAGGTCTGAACCCAGGGTTAGGGAGGACCTGTCACCTCTCCTGACTGTTTTAGTAAATAATTGTATTCCACATGAAATGACAATGCTGGAACATCTATTCTTATAACTATATGGTATGCCATTCCTCTATTATTTCTGAACAAAAGTCCAACTGGGTGTTACCAATAGGGGTGTGTCCATGCACAGTATCCCACTGTCCAATCAGCGCTGCCAGAGGCAGACTATGCATGGACACACCTCCAACCACTCACACCCAGTTGGACCTTCATAAACTTCTAGGAAGAATAATAGAGAAAAATATGCCCCAGAACGGTTATTGCATGGGGAATGGCAGCACTAACATTTTAGTAAGGAGTTGTATGAGATTACATAAGGCCTGAAGTGCCATTCTTATGGAAAGACTGCACCGATCAGGCACAGATGATGGACACGCGAGTGGCTATAAATAAAAGAAGAAGCAGACCCTTTTCTGACCATGCAAAACTGTCGACTGTGCTAAGCAGGGGTAAAAACAAACATATCTTGAGCTTTTAATTAGGTGTGAATGTGGACTTTTATTCTGCCAGATTCTGCTCCTGCAAGAGCACAGGGTAGTGCTTTATGCTCAAGAGCTTCACGGCCACTCTCTGTGCACTGACAGACAGCTGTAGGGGTCTCCTAGTGGGATGGTACAACTGCCACTAAGAGGACATAATGCAGAGAAAACTTCACAGTGAAACCCTTCCTCCTGGACACTTGAAGATGCAGTCCCTAGAAGAATAAAAGTTCAAATTCACACTACTCCTGATAATCGCCTCAGTAAATGTAGAGTTGTCCTGTTCTCCCTAGCCCCTACCTAAAGTTCTGTCAGCAGTTTTGAGTGGTCAATTCAATTCTAGCCATCACTTTTAAAATTAACACCAACCTCAAATGAATTCATATATCCTATATAGTTAATGGCAGTTGACTTATCAAGGACATATTTGTCATCCTAAAGTCATGGGTGTGAATTGTAAGCACACACATCTAATAACTCCAAAGTAAAACAGGATGTATAAATGATGTAGCCATTTGGCTATAAACCATGTCTCCACCATTAATGGTATAACCTGCTCATCCAAAAGTGCTGCCATTTCAATAGAGGGAGGGACAGACAAGTGGTCCTACAGATATTGGGCAAACATATATCTCTTAGTGTAAGATTAGGACCGGACAAAAATAATTTAACCTGTTTAGTCCATGATTCCCCAACACCCAACTTGGACACATTTCTATAGGCATAATGGCTTTGAAGTTTGGTTTTGTGGGCCAAAAACAAAAAAAAGTATGGTCTATATTTTGCCGTCCCCACAAAGAATAGACTGATGGTCACACTAAAATCTAATCTCTGTAGCCAGCTTCATGCTAATTAGATGATCTTTATAAGAACTTTGGAAAGAAAAAGTGTTGGCAGTCACATTCCAGAAGTCATCTTTGTACAGTAGTCTGGAAAATGAATCTACAGCCCGACTGGCATTCTCCTGTACTAGACTTGTTATCTCAAAAACCATAAAACAGCGGGCAAAATCACTGACCAAAAACTGCATCTCCAAATAATACCTTGGCCTAGAAGACCTAGATATGGCCTCCATTCATTTACATGAAGTTGCACTTTCACCCACAGGCCATAAACCAGAGGCCAAATTCTCCTATACCTAAAAGTCAATATCCCTTTATCTCTGACTACAGAAACTCCAAGCCGCTGAAGAAGGTCCCTAAGGACCGAAACGTCCGGCTCATATATGGATAGTAGTTACGTAGCATTTAATTTCCTATAAACTGGATCATGAACCTCTTATTCTGAAAATCACTAAATAAAATTACCTTTAAATTGCAAAAAATATTCTGTGTGCCGCATATTTATACTACCAATGAATGTGGAAGAGTCCGCAGGGCTCACTGTTTCTTCAAACAGTTGATCATCGGGGGTGCCGGGAATTGCACCCATGCCGATCTGATATTTATGACCTATCCTGAAGATAGTCGTCAATATCAAAATGTTGAACAACCCTTTTAATTCTGAAAAAAAAGATGTAAAATAAGCCCAAATTTCAATTTTTTTTATTTATATTGTTTCTCAGAAGGATAATCCTACTGGAATTCCATAGTAGTGTTTTCACAATGACACACCTTAGTTATAACAGCAGCTGCACTGCGTGCTATTCTTCTTATGTACATAGTGGCAGATAACAAGTCCTGCAAATACATGCCATATAACTTTGACAATACATATATATAAAAGACTATCCTTCGTGTATATGAAAAATTGTGTGTGTGTGTGTGTGTGTGTGTGTGTGTATATATATATATATATATATTTTTTTTTTTTTTTTTTTAGGGACCGACCGATTATCGGTTTTACCGATATTATCGGCCGATATTGTGGATATACAAAAATACAGTAAGTACAAAAAGTACAGAAAAGTACAAAAGGGCTGGAAAACTACCACCGAAATATAGATCCCCCCTCCGTGCACTCACTGAAAAACCAACTATCCCTGGGTATTTTAGAAGCCACCGTACGTTAACACCCGCATAAGCAGCAAAGCCGTAGTATACAGTCCTGGGTGAGAAATCCAAGCACGCCAATGCTTCTCGAATTTCTTAAGACTGTCTCTTTTCAAATATACTTTCCATTCCATATAAATCATGTTGTTATTATGCCCAATGTCTTTAAACAGGAAGCAAAATTTTCAAGCACCTAGCTCCAATCTGTGGCATGTGGGATGGGCATAAAAGGCAGATTGAAAGGAAAGGTTTTTTTAGCCACATGAAATCTCAAAAACCGGATGTAGTTGTGTGGGAAGATTGTGTGATGCCTCCTGTTCGCTGACATGCCAGTTATCATCTCTTGTCACAAAGAGGGACAGAATACATGAACTTGGTTTATCACTCCAGCAGATCACTCCACTGTCAACACTGTTCAACATTGTGTGTCCCGGTGGTTGGGAGAACAACGACAAACTGGAGCGACATCAAGATGTGCACTGAGGTGAACCTCTGCACAGATGTTTCGTCTGATTAGAAGAATGGCGCATATTGATCCATTCTGTACTGCAGGTGAAACTGGATATCACACCCCAAGCCTAGGGGGGCAAATAGTGTGTACACAAGCCATCAGAAGGTATTTTCACGACACTGAACTACAAGCCAGATGTCCAGGTTAGGGATGAGCGAATTTAATATTTTGAAGTTCGTCTGCGGGTTTGTGTTGTGGTATTTACTGAATTGCGTTATGGATTCCGTTACCACAGATCATAACACAATTCCATGATGGAATGCCTTTAGAGGCATTCCATCGTAATAGAAGTCTATGGTCTGCATAACGGATCCGTCCAGTTTACGTTATGCTGGAGTCCTCTCCCAGTCCAGGTACAAGTGCTCCATTGACCTCACTCCACCTCTCTCCAAGGGTATCATGGAGGAAAGCAAGACAGCAATGGAGCCTGGAATGGAGGAGGTCTATCCACTTCAGTGAAGAATCTCACTTTTGAGTGGGCTGCAATGATGGCCAGGGATTGGTCTGGAGATCACGTGGGCAACGATATGAAGACGCCTTCAGAGGGGAAATGTCACACTGGCCCCAATCCAGAGATTATGGAGCGGGGTAGCATAATGTACGGTAGTGGGACCTCTCTAGTCTTCACTTCAGGTACACTAACAGCTCAGATGTTTTGAATATTTTGTTAAAAAATGTTTTATTTTTTTTTATCATTTGCCTTTTATTAACATGTCTATCGATCCTGTAATGTCCATAATTCCATGACTTCTCCTTCTTTGGGTTGCAATTTCAATGTTGAGGAGCGTATATGTACACAATATTTTAAAACGTCTATAAAAAAGGGATGGGGCTCACAAGCCCAAACCACAGCTGGAGCACCACCGTCAAACCAAAACTATACGTCCACAATACAAATACTACTATAACAGAAAGGTCAACACAATTAAAAGGTAATGTTGTGGTAATTTGTGTTATCAAAAAAATAAAAGACATTTTTATTTTACTTATTTGCCCTCATCTCACCGAAAAATAAAATAAAATAAAAACACCAATATAAAAAAGTGCCATAAAGATAAAGCCTCGTTTATACCAGAAATGAAGAATGAAATGAAGAAAAAAAAAAAAAAAAAAAAAAAAAAAGAGTATACATGTAGCTTAAATAGGTAATGGCCTGGTCTTGAACTGATTTATATCATGGCATATTACCACACAATATTAGCCCCCAGTGATCACAGCACTAATAAAGCACCACCATTTTCCCCTGCACAAAGTCACTCATAACCCAGTGGTGTGCAGGTTCTACAACACAGCCCTATCACTTCGAATGAAGCAGGGTCCAGGTTCCAAAAAACGCGTGAACCCTGCCAAAATTTTATTTGTAATGAAACCTGTGTGTTTTTGCCTTTAGAAGATACATGGACCTTGGATAATGGTTTGATTCACCCCAGCAGCAACACTGCATCCAGACCCAGACTGCATCCACGTATGTTACGTGCTACCTACCCCCCCAGCCCTCCTTACCACCACCACCAGCCTTAGCCTACAATAAGTATATTTTATACACACACTTATCTGATATTGGGGGTACACTAAACATCTAGTGCTGAAAAGGTACCTGGGGACATCACCGCCTTGCTTATGGATGTGCTGTGCATTGTATTATGATGTGATCCTTAGCTATTGGCAGTGACATTACTATGGTTATGATGTTTTTGACATTACTGAATGCTGCAAACATGCATACATCCTTAACCCTTACTCATGACGTCAATGTTTTTATCCATGGACAGTCATATGGCTGTGTGTCATCTCTGTTTTGGGAGACCACCTTGTGCATGATTCCTGCATACTACTGTGACTATTATTCCTGTGCAGTTACTTCACTTTGGCGATTACCCCCGAGTTGTGACATCACTCTTTATTACCCCCCCCCCCCCCCGTGGTATCTAGGTTTGTGATTTGTTTTGTGACATCACTGTATTTTCTTATACTTGAAGGGATTCTGTCAGCCAGATTTTAGCTACAGAGCTTTTCATATCAGTCTCCTTGAACTAGATAAAAATATACTAGTCTCACCCCCATATGTATTTTCATTTTTGCTAAAAATCATATGCTAATTACCTTCATAAGGAGCCCAAGGGGCTGTCCCTCCGGCCGTTAGCGCCCAGCCGCGCCCCTTATTTGGGAGCCCTGCGTCGCCCCGCTGTTAATTATTCACTCCTCTCCCCAGCGTTTTTTTCCCCAGTGCGCCGTAATCTTGCGCATGCGCCCTTGATCCACGCGAGATTACAGCGCACTGGGGGGGGGGGGGGGGGGAAACTCCAGAGAGAGGAGTGAATAATTAACAGCGGGTCAGCGCTGGGCTCCAAGATAAGGGGCGCGGCTGGGCTCCACGGCCGGAGGGACAGCCCCTAGGGCTCCTTATAAAGGTAATTAGCGTATGAATAAAAGACATGTGGAGGTAAGACTAGTATATTTTTGTCTCGTTCAAGGAGACTGATATGATATGAAAAGCTCTGTAGTTAAAATCTGGCTGACAGAATCCTTTTAAAGGTGGATTGAAAAAATAAGCCGTCATACAGCTCTGTCGACCACAAATAAAAAAAGTTATCAGAAAATGCTGATACAAAAGAAAATTTTCATATTTTTTTCCCCCAAAGGTTTTTACTAAAACAAAATAAAAACTATACAAGTTTGGTATTGCCGTAATCGTTTTGAGCTGGCAACATGAGGTTAGTGTGTGGGGATTTTTTGTGATTTTTTTTTTTTTGCGTGCTATCGAATAGTATCCAGTATCTCAATACTTCTGGGTTTCGAAACCGAATCAAAATTTTGTTATCGTGACAACTCTACAACAGAGTACATGGCAGGCTGCCTGGTGGTACAGGATGGTGCTTCCTCTGTAGTCCTAGCAATCATTGAATATGCAGAGTGTGTAAATAGGTGCAAATTGTGAACAAGCAAATCCATGTTCTGTGTGCACGCGTATATACACGCCTGGAGCCATCTGCACAGAGACACATGCACCTCTATATTAGCTCATCTTCAATACCTGCACTTGGGGCAATCACCACATTTGTACAATCAGAATGAAGAACGTGGCTTACCTCTGTCTCTGTACATCTTGCATCACTTGAACCATCTGTAACAAAAATTGTATATTTAAGAAAAGGATATGTAGGAATATGAAAATCATTATTCTCACTTGCTTTCCAGAAGTCAAACCAACCATAAAGAGAAGTCAATACAAACACTTTCTATGTTCCACGGATGGTTGAATGTCACACACTCAATAGAAATGGAGTCTTGACATGAACAGTATCATACAATATGAGTGACACACAGACTACTTTTGTGTCTCTGGCATTTGAGAAGTATTGATCATCCGGCACTCATTTCTGGACAGAAATGCAAGATAATCTGGATTTTTTCTAAATATTTTTTAACACTGCAATTTACAGTCTGGGATAATCCTTCATATATCTATTGAACATCATGGGATTCAGAGTCTGGGGCGATTTATATATATATTTTTTTAACCTCACTAAACTGCATTGACCCATCAGAGGAGTGTCCGTCTGGCATTGCATGACTGACCAACCATGTCGGAGATAAGCGCAGTGAAGGAACATTAACCATGACTGACGCTCTGAATTGTTCTCGTTGACAATACTTACCTTTGATGATAAACCACAGAGATAAATCCAAAGCTTAATTTAACACTAATAACATTGAAGGAGGCTTTTATCCCAATAATGAGTATGGACGTCTCAGGGAGGTAAGCCTCTGCCTGTATCAATCTGAATTATGAAGCTGTGGCTGGCCATAAACTAGAGACTTTAGACAGCCGGAAAGGCTAATTTAGGATTTACTCCACACCTGCCGAAAGGCCCCCATACACATAAATGTATTATTGTTAGCCGAATTCACCGAAAACTGCGAGTTTGTCCAATATTCTCAGATGTGGGGAGAGCACCCAACAGATGATGTCCGGGGAGAGAAGGATCAGGTGAAATGAATATTTTTGCCCCATCCTTTTGTTCTCCGGGGAGACAAGCCGCCAGAAGTGTCTGGTAGCAGCTTTCTCTGCTCTCTCCGTCAAATACAAATACATGTTTGGCTGAACATGCATGTGTACAGGGAGACTGGGGTGAAGTCAGGAGACAATTGTTCAGTCAAAAGCTACTGAATGTGTATGGGGGCCTTTAGAGGCTTCTTTTGCAGATCCTGTCCAAAAAAAAAACGATGGACAAATTATCACATCGTGATGGAAACCAGATAGAACCCATTATAGTCAATGGCTCTGTTGAGTGCTGCTGGTGTCCGATATGATTCGGAAACAGAAATGAGTAGCACAGATATGCACAACCCCGTCGAATATTTTTGATATGCGATCAAAGCTGAGTGTTTCAGTATTTCAGTCCTTGTCAGGTTTAGATGTTGGAAAGTTGTTCTGAAAACAGGCATTTATCCAATCAATAAAAACCCAAACTAGCGTTATGAGAACAGCCCCTTAGATGGTTATACTACCGTTCTATCAACAATAAGCCCTTTCCATAAGCATACAAGCTCACATTAGCAGAGCATGCGCTATTAATAAGGGGATATTATTATAAGGGGATAAGCCGCTGTCCAAAAAGTCTGGTTGCAGGCTATCTCCTGGGGAAATTTAACATACCGATCCTTCTACCCCCTGACGTCTGCCACTGGTGCCTTCTCTGGTTGTCAAATGAATGACCGCCCACATAATACATACATTGGGTCCACCTTTAGAGGAACAGTCCAATCCATTTCCATTCAGGATGCTGCTTTTTTTAACAGATCCTGCTTGCGAGAGGTTTTTGTCCACTCTTTTTGACTCAACAAAGCCTCCAACACGGAGACCACCGCTTCTCCTAACCCCGCAATCACTATGAAGATTCATGTTAAAAAAATCACAAGGTCCGTTTACAGGACACAGCTGTAAAACCTTTGGAGTAACGTTACCAACCTCTCCTACCGGATTACTGCACTTGTAGTGATCCAGCAATTATAAGCCTCGAGGTAATTCAGCACTTAGACTGTGATGTACAGTAGGAGATTTCCACTAAAACGAATGACACCAGGACACTCATTACACAGGATAGAGTCACTGCTGTTAAGATCACCCAGTTCAGGTGTAACTGGTCCAGAAGATGACAAATGGGTGGTGGACTCTATTTTAATACATACCCTTCACGCCCATATGTAAAGACAGTAAATCAGTGATAAATCTGTAATGTGGGGTAATTTTGACAATAACTCACCTAAGACTTTAAGCAGCCAAAGAGTACATTTTTTACAAGACAATTACAAATGATCTGAAGCAACCGAGCAAAAAGGAATGCTTGAAGGGGTTCCTTAGGCTACAGATACTGATGGCCCATCAATATCAGATCGGTGGAGCTTGACATTCGCACCCCACCAATCAGCTGTTTTGGCTGCTGCGGTGCTGATCAGTGGGGGTCCAACTTCTGGCACCCCCATCGATCAGCTGAGGGGGTATGGAGCTCCCCATTATAGTTAGCTAGGCAAGCAAACCAGGCACAGCTCCATACATTTTGCAGTGGTCATGACAGGTACTACAGCAAGCCCCTTTAATAAACTGAGAAGCAGGGTTTACAGGAACGTGCCATTAATATTATAATCCAGTAAAACCACTTTGAAGATGAAGAAAAGAGGATGCCTTAAGGCAACCTGCACACGAGTGCAGCTGAACGCCCATAAAAAGCACACAAATTTCCATGCAGATTTATGTGCATTTCTGCAACATATCCGCACCAGAATCTGCAATTTATAATTGCGGATTAGATGCGGTTTTGCCACAGATCTCATCTTTCATTGGAAAAGAGTAAAACCCACAGCTAAAACCGCTAACCCAAATGACATACTATGGATTTAGCTCACCTGTTTACAAGAAAAAGCAAGTATTTTAAAAGAATAAAAAAATATATACATACTTCCTGTGCTGATTATTGATGAGAAAAAAAATGTTCAAAAAAAATAATTAAACGTCATGTCACATGAACTAAACTTTTATATACCTCTCCCACACTGTATATACACAACACATTTAGCAAGCAGCATTCAGAGCTCATCAGCATTTTTAAGAGAGGAATTCGACAACAATCCTCAAAAGAAGAGGAGCAAAACCATGTTCCTGGTATTCAGATGCAAAAAAACTAACGAGACAACATCCTCTAAGAAAAATCATCCATCAAGCAATCCCAACGACTACTTTATTTAATCACTTCTTTTGAGTCCAATGGGTATCTTTTAACTATCTATGACATGAAAGCAATACGGGAGAAGACGACAAACACATTATTTTGTTGCATCGAAGGAAGAACAATCTTTTAATGTTCGTTCATGGAAATATAGTTTAACAGCCAACTACACCCTAGACAATAAGAGCTTGTTCACATTTGCGGTGGACTCTCCATTCGGACCCTATGTTACATATTCCACCAAAAAAGAAGACAAAAAAGTCTTGCACGCAGGACATTTTTTTACACCGAAAAAGCAGACACCCCAATGGAAACCGAACCATTATAGTCAACGGGGTCTGTTTGGCTTAGTTTTCAGTTATGTGCCAAAACCAGCATTTCCATTTTTTTCGTTGTTCTGCTCATCTAAAAAATGTGAAAGGGGACATTTTTTTTATTATTTTTGCATTGTACTCATTTTGAGCTAAAAATCATTTTTTCAATTGGTCTTTATTTGAAAATTTGGAGCCCTTGTCTCTGTACAGGGCTAATATTCTCGAGTAGCAGGATCTGAATTTTCTCTCAGTTTTTCATCAGGCAGCTCGGCTGACGGCTCCTTATCTCTGATCTTATAAACACTCATTAAAGCTCAAGTCTTATCTTACTGGAAAAAACGTGGCTTAAGTAAAGGTGGATTTACATGTACCAATAATCGACAAATTATTGGGAACGACATGCAAACACTCATTCCCGATAATCTAACCATCTAAATGTGACGCTGATCACTGAAGGAATGAGCAAAATGCTCCTGTCATTCGTGCAGACACTCCAATCATAGTTCCTGGGCAGCAGATTGTGCGGTCTAAACAGCCATCTGCTGCCTAGCAACAATGATTCTGTATGGGGATGAGGGATTGCTATAGTCCTCATACTGTGAAGGAGAATTGAAGGAACGCTTCCTTTCCGACAATCGGCTGTTCCATTGGCCTATGTAAACCCACCTTAAGTGTTTCGATGACCGGCACACAGGGAAAGTAGGATTCACACAGCTAGACAGTTAATCCTTTGTCACAGAATGCAGAATATTTTTAATAAAGACCAATTGAAAAAATAATTTTTTGCCCAAAATGAGTAAAATGAGATTTGTGGGGGTGCAGGTGTCAGACCCCTACCGACATATGAATTACTTATACTGAGGATAGGTCATCAATATCAGGAGCATGGAAAACCCCTGTAAACAAAAAGCCACCCTAGGATGTTCAAATGCCCTACTAAGACAGAAGGAAAGGAGGACACAGATTTAATAGGGGAACCATTAGTGCTCCAAGCATGCCTTTATAATAGGGTGTCTCCCTACACAGTCTGACACTGTTAGCACTGACTGGTGCATGTACGGACACACACTATTGATAAAGCTGCATTTACACGACCGTATGTGTTTTGCGGTCTGCAAATTGCGGATCAGCAAAACACTGATACCGGCCGTGTGAATGTAGTCGGCCCTATGATAGAAATGCCTATTCTTGTCAGCGATTGCAGACAAGGATAGGACATGCTACTCTTGTCAGCGATTGCGGACAAGGATAGGACATGCTCTATCTTTTTTGCGGGGCCGCGGAACGGATCTACGGATGCAGACAGCACATTGTGTGCTGTCCGCATCTTTTGCGGCCCCGTTGAAATGAATGGGTACGCACCCGTTCCGCAAAATTGCAGAACGGATGCGGAGCCAAAAATACGGTCGTGTGAATGCACCCTAAAGGGAATAGTAACACTCGGTTGTCAAATTATGCATACCTTTCCAGGAGGAATACCAAAGGAACAACACAATGCAGAGATCCTAGAAAAACAGGAATGAGAGGTCTTATCTCATGGAGATGTCAAGAAAGCAGAGAGGACCCCCTTAGGACTGACATTGTTTTTACACTGATTTCATTGCACATCATTTTCCTATGGCACCACTGAGTAATACCTGCTAAAATCAGCAAAATAAATGTCTTCCTCCTTTCACATATCAAGAAATTACAAAGCATGATTATCTAATCAGATGAACATTGATTACTCACATACTCGCAAACGAATTGCCAAACAGAATTTCCCATACACAAGACCATATTTACAGGTAAATATAGAAAATAAAATGTAAAGCGGTTGTCTGGCAGCCTTCTGACCTGCGCAGGCAAGATGGATTTCTCAGTACCTACCCCTTCATCTGTAGTTACAGCTCAGGATAGGCCATCTATATCAGATTGGCGGAGTCTGACAGCCCTGCCGGTCAGCTGTCGCCACAACTAAACAGCTTTGTCCACCGTGTAGTGGACGGAGCTGGTAACTGCAGCACTGCTCCCTTTTATGGAGGTAATACTGCAGTTACCAGCTCCATCCACTACTAAATGGACAGAGCTGTGTAGTTGTGGAGCCAGAGCTACATAGCAATAGCTATCCGCCAGGGGTGTGGGGTGTTGGACGCTGGCCAATCTGATATTGAAAGCCTGTCTTAAAAGGGTTATCCCATGACTAATGTAAAAAAAAAAAAAAAAAAATCTCAGACATCATACAGTACATGACAATCTCTTTCTAACAAAGCTAGAACCAGCCCTGTACCTCACATTGATTCAGAGATCTCCCCATTCATTGCTCTGCTAGATTTATATCACGCTGACAGCTCAGGGGAGTGTATTTTCTGCTGCAGCTCAGGGGGCGTGTCTCAGCTCTCCCTATCACAGCTCAGGAGGCAGTTGAAGGATGAAACTGAGCATGTGCGGCCTTCTCAATGAGCAGGTCAAAGAAATAAGAAAAAAAAAACAGCAGGTGGCGCTATACAGATACATTTTCTTGAAAAACTCAGTGACTATGCAAAATTTTTATTACATGTAATTACAAAAGTATTCAGATCAAGATGCAGGTTTGAAAACTGTAGAATAATTTTTGTGGGACAACCCCTTTAAGGATAAGCCGTCAATATCAAAATCCTGGACAACCCCCTTAAAGTGGCCATACATCTCAGACAATCGTTAGACAAATTAGATCATTCAGCCAACAATTATTAGGCTTACTGTGCATGTTTTCGCAATGAAAAGGGAATAAGCCCCTTTCAAGATTCTGCCTGATTCCCTCCCCCCTCCGCTACCTTCACATACATTAGTTGTGCCTGGCAAGTTGTTTTTTGCTGCAGCCGGACATAACAGCGTTCCTCTGTCTATGATATTTGACATCCAGCATCACAACTGATGTGCCAGATGTATGAGAACGATCCCATAGCACTGCACTAAGGCTACTTTCACACTAGCGGCAGCCTTCTCTGGCGGGCTCTTCCTCAGTAAAAGACACATGAAAGCCCGGCTGTAGTTTACAAAAAGCATGTAAATGACTCAGAGAAACAAGATTTTCTGGTCTGATGAAAGCAACGATGATTAAACTTTTTGGCCTCAATTCTAAGTGTCATGTCTGGAGGAAACCAAGCATTGCTCATCAACTGCCCACTACCATCCCTACACTGAAACAGGGTGGTGGCAGCATCATGCTGTGGGGGCGTTTTCAGTGGCTGGGACAAGAAGACTGGTCAGGGTTGAGAGAAAGCTGAATTGAGCAAAGTACACAAATGTTTTTTGTAAACCTGACCCAGAGTGTTCTGGACCTCAGACTGGGAGGTAGGTTCATCTTCCAACAAGACAATGACCCTAAGCACACAGCCAAGACAACACAGGAGTGGCTTAGGGACAACTCTTGGAGCATGCCCAGTGAAACAGTTGAGGTAGATTCCCTCAGTTGAACATTAAAAGTGGAGATTAGTCGGTGATGCTGAAGGGAAAGCGCAGGTGTGGTTATCGGCTGTAGTGGGAGGGTGTCAGGGGGTCAACAGCGCCGTAGAGGCGTGCTTGGGCTCCTTTCAACGAAAATAACCCCCCTCTGGGCACCTTAATGCCTCATTAGCATATGGATCAATGTTTGCCACTGTGAATATTCATTCTTTGCCGTCTATAACCCCCTGCCCTTATTACCTGAAAACTTCACTAAAAACATTGAACTATAAAGGAAATCTCTCTAGTTTTGAAACAACAGAACTGATGGAGGTCCACCACCAGGTGACTAAGAAAGCTGGGTGACAAACCTCTGGGAACTGTGATGGTGTCCATACTGGTTTTTCTTCAAAACTAAGGGGGTCATTTATTAACTGATATACAACAGTTTTCTGGTTTATATCTGTCGCAGATGGTGGTGCAAAGGTTAGTTGCGACGCAATCTGTGACTTTTCCCCGCTAACGCCAGATCTCATCTATCATTATTAGGGATGAGCGAATCGACTTTGGATGACACATCTGAAGTCAACTCGCATAAAACTTCCTTCAAATAAAAAAAACATTTCCCGAATTCGGGTTCGGTTCCAAGCGGTACCTTCCGAGTTCGGGAAATGTTTTTTGACAGTACAAATTAATTTATCAAGTTATTACGCGAAGTCTCACGAGACTTCGCGAAGCAATAACTTCGGCTCATCGGAGCCAATGCATTCTAAGGGTCCATTCACACGTCCGTAGTCTATTACGCAGCCAGCGTCTCTACATAACTTTGGCGGATCCACCGCCAGTGCAGGGGTAATGGCGTCTAAAATGCCGGTCTTAATATACGAGCCCCTAAGTGTTAGACTACACTGTGATTACATGTAGTGCACCCAAGTATCGC
Source organism: Bufo gargarizans (assembly GCF_014858855.1). Taxonomy (NCBI): domain Eukaryota; kingdom Metazoa; phylum Chordata; class Amphibia; order Anura; family Bufonidae; genus Bufo; species Bufo gargarizans. The sequence goes on from NC_058084.1 coordinate 150,902,674, forward strand.
AGTTAGCAGGGCAGCCATAGGGATGAATGGGGTTGCAGTGCACAACTGCTTGGAGCGCAACACGTGAATTGCAAAAAAAAATCCAGCATTTGGGATTTTTTGCAATTCGGGTGTGGCGGTCACAGCAAACATGCGAGTCGACCTGCAACCTCGTTCATTTTTGTGAGTGCCCGGCGACACTGCGATACTTCGGCACGCGAAACGTGTTGCTTCTAAAATCGCCAAACTCTAAAACCAAAATAATAAGAATTTTAACAGATTTACAGCAGACCGCAGATGACATAAAAGGTGGCAAAATGTATTTCAATTTTTGCATGTTTTGCTAATACCTGCTTCCTAGCTTTATACGTGTACCTTGGAGAATTTCCAGACATGTTTGCCAGCAGAGATCCAGTCAGTGATTAGAGTTATAGTAGCTGTCTCTCAAATTAAAACGCCTTCACAGCTACGGATTTTCCGCTGACAAACGTTCTTTATATATACTGTCAGGGTTTTGCATCTTAAACTCTGAGGAATGCCCGCTATAAAGAAGTAAGCAGTTCTTACCTAACAGATCTCCTATTTTCCCGGCCAAGGTTTATTGACGCGGCTGCAGCAGTGACATTACATCAATTACAAGTGACTGCTGCAACCAATCATTGGCCTCAGGGATGCACCAAAGAGGCCAGTCACTGGCTGCAGCAGTCAGGTGTTGATGACGTGACATCACCACTACAGCCCGCGGTGCCAGATCGGTTAGGCAAGTCAATTCTTTATTGTAAGCTATTCCCCAGCGATGTCTGGTTTAATGCTGAAACTGGACAACCCCTTTAAGCAGCATTCACAAATGCGTTAGCAGCCTCCATGACAGACTCCAGGTTAAAGCTACACGCATGCGATCTCATGTATTTTGCAGTCTGCAAACCGCGGATCTGCAAAATACAGGTATCAGCTGTGTGCACGCCACAACTGTTTTATAGGACTGCCAATTCTTGTCGACAAAACGGACAAGAATAAGACATGTTCTATAAATTTGAGGAATGGCCACACGGATGCGAACAGCACACAGACGGCATCCCTGTGCGGTCCCCATAGAAATGAACTGATCTGCTTGTGATCTGCTAAACGTGCGAATGGGGCTCGGACCGTAAATATGGTAGCGTGAATGAGACCTAGGGAGGGTTTTCAGACGGCCATAATATGGATGAATTTTAGGGTCAGTACTAGCTAAATCCGCAAACATAATTGACATTTATGATTCTGCGGATTTGGAAACCTGTACGGCAGGGCAATTTCCGTATATAAGAAAGCTGTAAACCGTACGTTAAATTTGTCTAATCTCATACACTTTTCTGGTGCTGTTTTTCTCTGCAGTTTTTCCACATGTGAATCTACCTGGAAAAAAAACGTGTGTATTCCGCACCGCGTGCAGGTGGCCTAGGTATCAAAAGCTGTATAAAAATAAAATAAAAATAGTCCACTTGAACTTGAAACTATTAACATAAGCACAGCTGTATTTTCAGTTATATGGCGCAATAATATAGCACCCACAGAGGTGTATATTCTGTACCGCCATAGGACTCCAATTCTATACAGAGACGTATTCACCTTTTCTCTGTCTCATTCACACAAAATCTGATGGTGTAATTTTCATAAATGAGATGAGCGTTTTTTCCAGTGAATTTGCCTGTGTCTCCCGCAGTCAGCACATACACGGACAATCCTGGCTCCTCTGTTCCCTTCCCTTCTTCCAGTCAGCACACAAAGCCTGAATGTTCCTCACAATCCTCCTCTGACAGCATCCCTCTCCGACCATCCATATACACAGGCCTCTATTGTCCACGGCGGGAAAACAAACTCTGCTGGATCTGCTGATTCCAGAAACTAAATAAATGCGACTAAATGCTGCTATGTTACCAAACAGATTGCCTGCCGTACCGCAAGATACGCTCCACAGGCACAATGGAGGCTTTCATGGTTAGCCCCTGGAGCTAGTGGCCATGTGCAACAGTAACAGCACCCAGTCATGCTGTGAAGAGGCAGGGCCCAGCATACAAGCAGAGGCCATACTATGTCAGATGCCGTAAACTCAGTATTCACATGGCGCTGTTTTCCACAGGGTGAAAAAAACGTTAAAATTATTTTTTTAAATCACACCGCAAAAAAGCACATGTGAAAACGTGCCAATAGGGCCTCATGCACACGACCGTTGTGTGCATCCGTGGCCATTGTGCCGTTTTCCGTTTTTTTCGCTGACCCATTGACTTTCAATGGGTCCGTGGAAAAATTTGAAAATGCACCTTTTTGCAGCCGCATCCGTGTATCCTGTCAGTCAAAAAAATATGACCTGTCCTATTTTTTTGACGGACAACGGTTCACTGACCTATTCAAGTCAACGGGTCCGAAGATCCGTCTGCATAAAAGCTTTTTCAGAGCTGAGTTTTCACTTTGTGAAAACTCAGATCCGTCAGTATATTCTAACACAGAGGCGTTCCCATAGTGATGGGGACGCTTCTAGTTAGAATATACTACGAACTGTGTACACGACTGCCCCCTGCTGGCTGGCAGCACCCGATCTCCTACAGGGGGCTGTGATCCGTACAATTAACCCCTCAGGTGCCGCACCTGAAGGGGTTAATTGTGCGTATCATAGCCCCCTGTAAGAGATCCGTACCTGCAGAACCCCTTTAATACATTTCAATGGAAATTAATGCCGGAATTTCGGCTGGAGAAAATACCACAGCATGGAATGGAAAGGAAGACATCCTGATGCATACTGAACAGATTGCTTTCCATTCAGAATGATATTAGGACAAAACTGATGCGTTTTTTTCCGGTATTGAGCCCCTAGGACGGAACTCAATACCGGAAAACTTTGATACTTTCACACTAGCTTTTTTACTGGATCCGGCAGGGTTAGGCAAAAACACTTCTGTTACTGATAATACAACCATCTGTATCTGTTATGAACGGATGCGGTTGTATTATCTTTAACATACCCAATACGGATCCGTCATGAACTCCATTGAAAGTCAATGGGGGACGGATTAGTTTTCTAATGTGTCAGAGAAAACTGTACCACTTGGAATCGAACCCGAGTTCGGGAAATGTTTTTTTACAGTATAAATCAATTTCTGAAGTTATTATAGGAAATCTCATGAGACTTCGTGAAGTAATAACTTCGGCTCATCTGAGCCAATACATTCTATTACTGTACGGAGCGCTCGCTCCGTACAGTATTGAAACGAAGTTTTATTCGAATCGACTTCGGATGTTTCTTCCAAAGTCGATTCGCTCATCCCTAATATTGGGCAAAGATCTACTAGGACCCTAGACAGTACATTATTAACCAGATACACACACCAAAACTGGAGAACAGTGGTTGGAGAATAAAAAGAAACACAAACGTTATTGCTGTGAAACATTTGTAAAATGACCACCAAAACTGCATTGAAAAGTGGTCTTCTAGGGTAGTGGGTTAGAGAATGGAAGGAACACGAAAGTTATTACTATGAAACCTTTTTGAGATAAATCACCAAAAATTGCATTCTAATGTGTTCCTCGAGGGTGGTGGGCTTCTCAAAGCAAATGTCCAGTATGTATAATATATGGCAAAATTGAAAATCTGTCACAGGAAATCTGGTTTTGATAAGAGGATGATCTTCTCAAAGAAACAGTCTTTTGCAGAGGGCTCACTGTATATTGAAAAGTTTGATAGATTCACATTTTTATGTCAATTGAGACCTTATTTAAGACTCCAGAAAACCCTTCACAGGAGGGAGAGAGAACAGGACACATGTGCCGGTTGGTTACTGGTAATATAACACACCTTGAATGAGGGTCCACATCAATAAAGGACCCTTAGTTATGCATGTACAAAACTGCACAGCACTACATTTCATAAAGAAAATCCAAGCTTTGCCTCAAGAGCACTGCTCAACTCTTCTGATCCTTGGATTTTCATAATCCACTCACTTTCTGAAGGATTTGCTGTAGAGTGAGGAGAACTGAAGATTGTATGTAGTGCAGGACAACACTGGTCTTGTCATTTCTGCAGAATGGAGCCATGACTCATCCCCAAATCAAGAAATCCTTCCATCTCAATGGCTATGTTTAGTTCAGCCTACAACAAGGGGTTCTAACGATGAATTCCACCAATGAACAGGTCCATATAACAGAGACTGGGACATCTACCACTCATCAGTGTGATCACAACTCGCCAAATCTAATGAATGAGGCCAACAGCCACGAAATGTCCCCTATATATCAATAATGATGATGATGTAATGGCCACAAATCCAACCAGGACATCCTAGACATTAAGTTTGTATGTTCTCCATGTGTGGGTTTCTTTAAGGAACTCTGGTTTCCCCTCATACCCCAACAACATAATGACAAGCTAAAGCAAAAGGACAACTCCTCCACAGATCAAATTGTCACTTAGGTCAAGCTCCTGGAACCCCTAATGATCAGCTTTAGGCCTCTTTCACACTACAGTATGTTGAATTCAGTGTTTTGCGTTCCGTTTTTCACGGATCCGTTGTTCCATTTTTTGCTTCCGTTGTGGTTCCGTTTCCGTTCCGTTGTTCCGTTCAGTTTTTCCGTATGGCAAATACAGTATACAGTAATTTCATATTAAAAATTGGGCTGGGCATAACATTTTCAATAGATGGTTCCGCAAAAAACGGAACGGATACGGAAGACATACGGATGCATTTCCGTATGTGTTCCGTTTTTTTTGCGGACCCATTGACTTGAATGGAGCCACGGACTGTGATTTGCGGCCAAATATAGGACATGTTCTATCTTTTCAACGGAACGGAAAAACGGAAATACGGAAACGGAATGCATACGGAACACATTCCGTTTTTTTTGCGGAACCATTGAAATGAATGGTTCCGTATACGGAACGCAAAAAACGGACCGTATACGGAACGCAAAAAACTGTAGTGTGAAAGAGGCCTTAAGCCCACCCGGAAAATGTAGTATTACACATTGCCTGTTGAATTAAGTTGGTGACCATATACTATATGGTAATGCCAAATCTTCCAGAGAGTGAGGTCTCTGCTCTGGATAATCGAGGTAGTAAGAGAGTCTCTTTCCAAGCAAGGGATTCCCCTCCATGCCCTAATATTGCATGTGAACAAAGGTTGTTCTGATGCCATATCCCATCCTGAATCGTACCATATATGAAAAGCAGACCCTAGCAAGACCCTTAGGCCTCAACCACACGACCATGTCTATATTCCAGTCTAAAAACCACCCATCTGCAAAATACGGACACCTTCCGTCGTGCACTCCTCATTTTTCTCACTCCCATCTCTAGAAAAGACTATTGTCACCTGTAATACGGTCAAGAATAGGACATGTTCTATCATTTGTGAAATGGACGTAGGGATGCAGAAAGCACATGGATGACATCTGTGTATTGACCCTTTTTTTGTGGACCGATAGAAATGAATGGGCCGTGTTCATGAGGCCTCTTTCCTTCTCCTTGGACCTGTTCAGGATTTTGAATCTGATGGCTGACAGATGCTAGTCATGGATATATAGAAGAAGCCCCACCACAGAGCTGGAGAGCTTTTCTTCAATGACTCCTCTATCTACTGTACATTCATTTTTTTGGCAGGGTTCCTATCCAACACTCAGCGCTGACTTATGTGTCAGACACCAGGAAATGTCACACATCACAAGGGCTCGGCCATGGCCGGCTTATACTTGAGACTACTGGTCCGCTCTTAACCCCTGATTACCAGACGGACAAAGCAAAGCCCAATGTTTTGGGGACCATGTCAATAGAAGGAGGGGGTGTGACATTGAGGGCATCTGGATCAATGAATAAGCACACCATAATAAACACATCCCTCCAGAGCTGTCATTCACTCCCAGCTCACACACAATCAGGTGTGGGATATGTGATCACACTGAGTGCCCTGGGAATAATGGCAGACCATCCACTGCCGAGTGATCAGGTTACAGTTTCTGTCAGTCAGCTCTGCGCCATATGGGGAGGCTCCACGTACCTGGCCCGGAGCTGTGGGTGACTGTGACCGCTCCATCCCTTCGGATGCGGATCTCCGAGGCTCCCTTTATCTTGGTGCCCCCCGCAGGCAGCGCCGCACAGCACTGGTAGCACACTGCCCATGCCTGCTCCTCATTGATGGGCTGGTTATATAAATCCAAGATCTCGTCCAGAGACAACGACTCCCGCTCCTTGGGTGCCGCACTGCTCCCAGTCCCCGCTCCGCTGCTTCCACTGCCCGGGCTCGGCGTCCGTGCAGCCGCTGGAGATTCAGCCATTCCCGGCTCCTTGGTCACTGCGCAGAGCTGAACATCCCCGGCCGCCGGACTGACATCCTCCCGCTTCTCCAGTGCGGGGAATGCGGCAGCATCAACATCCCCAGCCGCCTAACCAGCAGAGCCTGGAACCCCCTGCTCCGTGACGTCACACAGTCCTGGAACGCCCGCACCGTGTGACGTCACAAGGGAGGAGCCAGCACCTTGCCGCCGTCCTCCTCAGTCAGCACCGCGGTCTGTGGCTGCCGCCGTCAGCATCTGTACAGCCGCACAGCACGTCAGGTTGGCCGGGAAGGCTGTAACAACCAATCAGAGTTTAGCTTACAATTGTTCAAAGCAGGTTTCTTAATGAAAACAGTGATGTGATTAGTTGGTTTGAGCCGTTGGAGACTGATTACTTTCTGACTGATGAGGCTATGTTCACACAGCAAAAATCAGCAGCGCGTTGGCCTGTTCTCATATTTTTATGCTGGTGTTTGCAGAAATGATTCAAGAAATGGACTGTCACCGCTTAGAAACATTTAATAGATGATGTTTCCAAAATACACACCATTTGCAATCTAGTATGTGCTGTATTTTCCAGGTGTTTACACAGCAAAAAACACTGCTGAAAAAGGAAAACATTAAATAAATCGCCTTAAGCCTGGGTTCACATCTGAGCGTTTTACAGCGCGTTCCTACGGGCGAAAACCCATGTTTCCCTATGGTTCTCATCTGCGCGTTTTCCGCGTTTTACGGCGCGTACAAACACGCTGTAAAACGTCCTACGCCCAAAGAAGTACAGGAGCTTCTTTGGGGCGTATTGTCGCGCGTTGGCGCCCATAGACTTCAACGGGAACGTGGCAAAATGGACATTTGCGCATTTCCATCTTGAAAACGCGCGTTTCGCACATGGCAACAGGCACACAGACCACACCCAGGTGACCTTAGCCACATTTCTCGGGCGACAAGATGGATAATGTATGTGGCATTGACACTAATTCGGTTGGTGCAGGAGAAGCGCTGCATCTACGACATTCAGGATGCAAAATTGAAGAATCAGTGAAGCAGGGAGCAGGTATGGGAGGATATTGCCCAAAATATCTGGCCAGATTGGGAGAGTATGGGAAAGCAAGGCAAAGAAGCAAAAGGTAGAGACGTGTGCAGTGTCATGTGTTACCTGCCATACGTAAGGTTATTGTAATGGTTCAATGTGCACATGTGTGCCAACTGTATATAGTATATGCACAGCTATTGCATGCAGCAGGTTCCCAAACCCTGACTCGGGTATTCTGTGATTTGTAGTTCAACATGAGTAGATCTGCAACATAGATTCTTGCACTGCTGGTGACTTCAGCAAAATACAGCTTAGGCTGCATCAGTCTGGCGGCGTTCAGCCTCCGCTCCGCTCGCCTCCGCACGGCCAGGCGGACAGCTGAACGCTGCTTGAAGATGACACCATATGGCTCAATCTTCAAGCGGATCCGTCCCCCATTGACTTTACATTGAAAGTCTGAACGGATCCGCTCAGGCTACTTTCACACTTAAAATTTAGCAAAGTAGGGGTATACACTACACCCATATGTAATGAACAATTTGAACGCAGAATGCAGATGCCACCACCAGCTACCATTGTGTGTGTTGTGAGAGTGGGTGTGCGCATAATTTCAACGTGCAAATTGTCAATATAAATAAAACAAGGGTCAGAACATAGTCAAAAACAAATCAACTTTATTCAGAAAAACAACTACCAATGCAACACAGAACAAAGAGAATAAAAGGCAAGAAGTCTTTAGTGGTATTATAATAATTATGATTGTATAGCTTGCAATTGCCATGGCACCTCCCCCTCCGGTGACATGGAATAGGCCGCAAACTTGTCCCTAATGGTGGCTCCATGTGTGTTAACACGGACACCGGTACAATTTGTACTCTCCATGGAATGCACCAATGAATCCTCAAAATTGAATCCATCCCTCTGGCGTATGAAATTGTGAAGGGCACAAGCTGCCTTAACCGCAGAGATGGCGTTCTCCAATTTCAGGTTGATTGGAGAGGGCAATACTGTTAGACAGTATGCTAAATGCGCACTCCACCACCCTGCGTGCTCGGGTACGTCTATAATTAAAGACCCTCCTCTCAAGGCACAGTCCATGGCTTGAGTAGGGCCTCATAAGATGCTCACCCAGAGCAAGTGCCTCGTCTCCTACAAAGACGAAAGGCATAGCAGGATCAGCGGTGCCAGGCAGCGTGGTGTTCCCCGGAAGGTCCAGAGCATCGTGATTCAGCATTTGTCCAAACTCTGAATGGGCGAATACCGCTGAGTCTGAGCTGCTTCCATACGATCCAATATCTATGTATCTAAAGCAGTAGTTGGCATCAGATAGGGCAAAAAGGACAACAGAAAATAATTTCTTATAATTAAAAAATCGACTCCCACTCCTCTTGGGTTTGATCACGCGGATTTGCTTTCCGTCTAGCGCTCCCACACAGTTGGGAAAATTGCATGTTTTGTCAAATGTTTCCGCAATTTTCAGCCACTCCTCCTTGTTGGGTTTGGACATCACAACAACATGAAGGACATCCCATATGGCACAGCATGTTTCCTGGATGATGTTGCTTGCTGTCGATTTCCCAATCATGAAGGCATAGTGCAGACTGACCAATGACTGTCCAGTTGCTAAATACCTAAGATATGGAAAAGAAAAGAACAATTACATTAGTTGATGTTAATATTTCTTTTCAACTGTCAATATCATCAAATGTAAGTGGAAGAGCCTCAAGGATGCCTTCGTGCGGCACAGACGCAAGGAGCATGCACACAGGAGCGGAGCAGCTGCAAGTGCCCCATCCAGCTAACTTCATGCAGAACAATTGGCATTCCTAATTCCCTGCACAGAAATGCATAGGTTAGTCAAGTCAATACCAATGTTTGTGAGGGTCATGTGTAACATTACATTCATTCATATATTGCACATACTTATGTATACTTTCCTGTTAACAGCACCGACAGTAGCTGGGAGGCTACTCAGAGGCAGGAGGAGGAGGCCACCCGGGAAAGTAATGCCTGTGGCTCTACTGGGCCCCCAAGTCCACCCCCACCCAATCCCACCCCACCATCAGCAACTCCCACACCTACTGCCCCACCTGCCCGCAGGAGGACAATTATTTGTCCCAGAAGAAAGAGGCCTGAACGCAAAGAGGACAGGCTCATTGATTGCCTTGAGGCCATGGCCCATCCGGTCCCCAAGCTCTCATGCGAGGCCCATTTCTTCCTCAGCTTGGAGGACAAAATGAAAAAGGTGCCCAGTAGTCGACAGACAGAACTACGGGACGCAATAACCAAGTGTATTGACTCCTTCATTCCACCTGATGGCACCACACACAAGACAATTGCACCTCTCCATGCAACACCCATTCACACACACACGTCCCAAACCTACCCCCAACCACCCATGCACCACCCTCACGACACATAGCAAACACGCACACATTCACCCTATGGCTATCCCTCCACCAGCCAGGGGCATAGCACCACCACCAGCAGCCAAAAGCAGGTTGGCTTTTACACACGTGGAATGAGGGAGGCAATGCAGGAGGACGAGCCTGACTTTGCGCGCCCCCATTACCAAGATTTGTGAATTTGGCCAAAGTAGTTTCGTAGTTCTATCTGTCACTCTAGGCACCTTTTTCATTTTTGCCTCCTGGGTGTTTAACCATGTTGAGGAGGGAAAATTACTCACACATTGACTTGTCTTAATCCTCTTTTTATATAGCACTTGTTTTTTGCACAGTTTTTACTGTTATTTCTAATTATAAAATGTTATTATTATTTAACTCTCAAGTGTGTGTGTCTTTTTGGTTCTATTTTGGGGGGTTTGTAGTTTATTTAAATGTGGTTCAACTAGTTATGGTTGTGCTACACATATTTAGGACAGTCACACATGCCATACCTTACCCTGCACAAAAGCAACATAGGTCACAACCTGCAGAAGCACAACCCACAGGGCACACTAAATATACAGTCACAGCACAACGCAAAGGATTATTTGTGCAGTGATTAGTCTACTTACCGCAAAGTTAGGATCAGTCTTTCCACTGTTCTATGCTGTCCCTCATAAATGTCTCCTGCCATTGCACAGGGATGGACATCAACCCCAGGAGCTCATCAAAGCTGTTGAAAATAAAAATGGTGAGGGTTAACAATACTGGCAATTAAGCAATGACATGGTGCGTGAAAAAGGCATATGGGCCATGTAATACATTAAAATAAAAAACTGTTTATTTAAAAAAAGAAAAACATTTTACTCACATATACATATATCAGAAACTGGTTGATAAAATACGAGCTTTGTTTTCTATCTTGCTATACCGTCTGCTTAAAGGAAACCTGTCACCAGGATTTTGGCCATAGAGCTGGGGACATGAGCTGCTAGATGGCCACTAGCACATCTGCAGTACCCAGGTCCCATAGCTCTCTGCGCTTTTATTGTGTTAAAAAACTGTTTTGATCCATATGCAAATGACCTGATATGAGTCCTGTATCCGGAGATGAGTCAAGCGGAAAGGAGCCCAGCACCGCCCTGCGTCCTCCGAATCTCCTCCTTGCTGGCTGACGTCACAGAGCTGGAGCGCCGAAATCTCGCGATGCGCGAGCTAGCGCATGCGCAGTGTCGGCATCATGTTCATTCCCTGTACTGGCATCAGCACAGGGAACAAACTACGCATGCGCTAGCTCGCGCATAGCAAGATTTCGGTGCTCCAGCTGTGTGACGTCAGCCAGCAAGGAGGAGATTCGGAGGACGCGGGGCGGTGCTGGACTCATCTCCGGATACAGGACTCATATCAGGTCATTTGCATATCAATCAAAACAGTTTTTTAACACAATAAAAGCGCAGAGAGCTATGGGACCTAGGTACTGCAGATGTGCTAGTGGCCATCTAGCAGCCCATGTCCCCAGCTCTATGCGCAAAATCCTGGTGACAGGTTTCCTTTAAAAATCTAATCTATGATGCTACCATAATAAGGGACACCACAATAATAAAAATTCTCCTCGTGTGCACGTAGGTTATCGTACATGGGCCAGAACTGTCCTCTTTGCTGTCGGTTCGCAATCACAGGATGGACCCAGAACTGTCACCTGCTCAGTCTCCTTGTCCTCAAGCGCATTATATGCACTGCTGCAACTATTCTGCAGTTCGTCGTCGTTTGCTGAGATCCATGGTTTAACAGACTGCAACCAACACACTCTCCTCTGTACATAAACACACAGGAAATTGCTCTGCAGGAAGTCTCTTTCATTGGACACCTCAGTGTAGACATGGCTGTTTTTCATTGGACGCCTTTGTGGTCAATCGCAAGAACGCGCGTACGACGCACGTTTCCTATTTCCAAAAATGCACTGTAAGACGCCCCCGAAAACGTCCGACTAAAACGCGTGCATCAAATACACTCAAGTGTGAACCCAGGCTTAACCTAACACCAGACGCCATTTTTTTACATTTAACATTCCGCTTTACGTGGTAATATCTCTGGAACGCTTTTACTTATCTAAGCAGTTCTGATTTTTTTGGTTGTGTATGTGTGATACACTGTACTTTATGGTAGTTGTAAATTTTGGTCCATATATTTTACTTTTATAAATTTTAAAAAAATCTGGAATTTACTTAAAGGGACACTGACAGGCACAATAAGCCATTTAGGTATATATATCACAGTACAGGTCTTCTAAAGTGTATAAAAATCATCTAAGGATCCCCCCTGTCCACCTTATAAATACAGTAAACCGAAGTTTTATAACCTGGTTGAGGTGTCTTCAATCTGCCCAAGGGGCGGCGTTTCACTTGCGCCCAGCCAGCCGCCCCCAACTGCCGTTTTGAAGCGCCGCCCAGCTCATCAATATTCACTTCGCTGGGTGGCTACTACTGTCCCCGACTTTACAAGATCCGGCGCAAGCCCAATACAATCCTATGGGCATCGGCCTCCGTCTGATCGCTGAAGATGAGGCGTGGACCCGAAAGCCCATGGAAGCGCTTTCTGTGGGCTTCCGATCCGTGCTCGGCAAAAGATAGGACACATTCTATCTTTTTCCTGTATCTTGCAAATTGCAGATTCGTTCAAGTCAATGGGTCCGCAGCATGGAGTGCACACGGTCAGTGCCTGCATATTGCGGACCCACCATTTGCAGTACGGGCACGGAGCCCTTACGGTTGTGTGAATGAGCCGTAAGACAGAGAGTCCTCCCAAAATAATCGTTAACGCTTACCACATGCCCACTTTATATTGGCATCATTGTACAAATGACGTACAGTACTTATTTTTTGAGGATGTTAGAAAGTTTATAAATTTAGCAGTAATTTTTCAAATTTTCAAGAAAATTCAGCCTACATATTACAGTAGAAACCCACCATATGAAAAACAAAAATGACATGTTTTAAATAATTTGCACTTTTAGCTTCAATTTAACAGGGGAAAAACACCATTTGCCCCCTGCACAGGGGGAGGGGGGCAGGTGCGTTGAAAACTAGTATGAGGCCCTGAGTTTCCTACGCTTTTCATCAGCACAACCACAGTAAGGAAGATTTTCTATAAGACCCCATGCACACGACCGTGGTTTTTGTCCGCATCCGATCTGCATTTTTTTTGCGGGTGGGATGCGGACCCATTCACTTCAATTGGGCTGCAAATTATGCGGTTCATTCCATGGCCCCGCAAAAAATAGAACATGTCCTATTGACCGTTTTGCAGACAAGGATAAAACATTTGTGAAGGAGTGAAAATAATAGCTGTAGGCTCTCTGCTGGTATCCGTGTTCTGCGAACTGCAAAAATGGCTACGGCTGTGTGCATGAGCCGTAAAGCTGTGGTCAAGTATGCACTGCCCCTGCTTCATATAAAATCAATGGAAGTGGCAAATATAGCTAAGCACTGTAACTGTGAATAGGTGGTACAGTTTATCTGCCCAATGTCCACCTTTAAAAGCATTTTATTATTGCAAGACTTTGCAATTAGTTTTTATTACACATCTTCTACTGTTTTGTGTCTACAGCTCCCATGCAAGTCTATGTGTCTCCATGGTTACAGACTACAAAGAAACACCATGTAGTCTGATCCCACAGTCCTGCCCGTTTCCATGTGTTCCGCACTTCTTGCTGACATATCTAATATGCTGTACTTTAGCAAGAAGTAGTGGACAGATAGAAGGGAGAAGAACTACAGGGTCTGACCAGAAATTGTTTGTAGTCTGTAACCATGGAGACACAGGAGCTGTAGACTCAAAATGGTAGATTTTTCGGTGACGATGTGCATTGCATTGCTGTGCATTACTTCACAGTTTCCCCAAACCCTCCCCCCCAGGTTGTCCAGGAGTCTCCTATGAAAATAAGAAGGGGGAGGGTCACCCAAACCTTTTATCTAAAATACATGTTACTATAAACTTGGGTGCTTGTATTAAGACATTTAGGGGATCATTTATTAAGACCAGAGTTTTAGATGCTGGTCTTAATAAGCCCTTTAGCTGGCGGTGGATCCGCCAGAGTTATGTAGATGTGCCAGCCTCTACATAACTGCAGCGGATCCACTGCCAGTCTAGATGTAAGCTAGACCATTTTTTTACTACGTAGAAAATGGTAAATGAGACGGGCCTGCTTGCCCTGCCACCCCCCTCCCCACACACACACGCCATGACCACATTCTTAGACCTGGTGTGAGTGGGGAAAAGTCACAGATTCCGGCGCAAAGAAGCTTTCAGAAATCCGCCTAATTTAATGCCCATTTTGGATGATTTGGATCTATATTTGAATATACTGGCGGACAGTTTTGGTTTTTAGCGTCGCAAGGGCCCTGCGATCATTGGCTATTGAAACCAATATATGTGCGCACATACTAATCCTCCACCACCTGGATGAATATTTTACTTTGGTGTTTTATGGATTGGACATTGTGTTTCTTGTTTTATTTTATTTTTATTATGTTATACAGTTAGGTCCATATATATTTGGACACTGACACTAATTTTGTCTTTACTACCTGTTTACTAAAACATATTCAAGTTATAGTTATATAATGGACATGTTATATAAAGTCCAGACTTTTATCTTTCATTTGAGGGTATTCACATTAAAATTGGATGAAGGGTTTAGGAGTTTCAGCTCCTTTACATGAGGCACCCTGTTTTTAAAGACTCAAAGGCTGTTTTATGGGCAGGTGTGGGCAATTCCTTCATCATTTCATTCTCAATTAGGCACAGAAAGGCCTGGAGCTGATTTGAGGTGTGGTGCGTGCTTTTTGAAGATTTTGCTGAGAAGTAAAGATGTGGTCAAAGGAGCTCTCCATACAGGTGAAACAAGCCATGCTTCATTTGTGAAAACAGAAAAAAAAAAACATCTGAGGAATTGCTACACTATTAGGAGTGGCAAAATCTACAGTCTGGCACATCCTGAGAAAGAAAGAAAGCACTGGTGACCTCAACAATGCAAAAAGACCTGGATTCCCACAGAAGACAACAGTGGTGGATGATCCCAGAATAATTACCATGGTGAAGAGAAACCCCTTCACAACAGCCAACCAAGTGAACAACACTCTGCAGGATATAGATGTATCAATATCCAAATAAAGAGAAGACAGAGGGTTCACTGCACGGTGCAAGCCACTCATAAGCCTCAAGAATAAGAAGGCTAGATTGGACTTTGCTGAAAAACATCTTGAAAAGCCAGCACACTTCTGGAAGAACATTCTTTGGACAGATGAAACCAAGATCAACC
This sequence comes from Bufo gargarizans, assembly GCF_014858855.1. Taxonomy (NCBI): domain Eukaryota; kingdom Metazoa; phylum Chordata; class Amphibia; order Anura; family Bufonidae; genus Bufo; species Bufo gargarizans. The sequence continues at coordinate 150,917,690 of NC_058084.1, forward strand.
TCTACCAGAATGATGGAAAGAAAAAAGTATGGCAAAGGCATATGTGACACAGTGAGATGTTTGGTCTGGGAAAACAGGTATTTTCCTCCCAGCATGTGCTGCTGGGCTGATTTATCGCCAGGTGAGGTCAAATACCGGACCGGATTTTAAGTGCCAGTCCAGGTTTTGGCAGCACCTGGCTGTCCTTAAATAGGCAGCTGGGCTCAGAAGCGAGGTCTCTGTGTTGGGATCTGGGAGCCTTGTGTCTGGATGAAGGCTTGCTACCTGTTTGGCGTGAAAACAGGTTGGTGCTGCTATGCTCAAGGACTCTTTGAGGTAGATTTGCCGCATGGTGTGAATTACCACCAACACTGCAAGGTGACTTTTTGCTTGTTTATGATTGCTTGTTTTGTCACTTGCCTAAAGTGTGAATAAAACAGTGAACTGTTTGATCCAAATAACTTGTTGCCTTTATACTGTGTCCGCTAATCCTGTCTACCAGAGCGAAACCCCACACATGGTACAGCTCATGATCCAAGGCATACCACATCATCTGTAAAACACAGCGGTGGCAGTGTGATGGCTTGGGCATGCATGGCTGCCAGTGGCACTGGGTCCCTAGTGTTTATTAATGATGTGACACAGGACAGAAGCAGCTAGATGAATTCTGGGGTTTTCAGAGACATACTGTGTGCTCAAATCCAGCCAAACTGATTGGTCGGGGTTCCATTATACAGATGGACAATGACATAAAACCAAAGCAACCCAGGAGTTTATTAAAGCAAAGAAGTGGAATATTCTAGAATGGCCAAGTCAGTCCCCTGATCTGAACCCAATAGAGCATTTCACTTGTTAAAGACTAAGGCTCCATTCACACGTCCGCAACGTGTTTTACGGATCCGCAAAACACGGACAGCAGCAATGTGCGTTCCGTATTTTGCGGACCGCACATTGCCGGCACTATAGAATATGCCTATTCTTGTCCGCAATTGCGGACAAGAATAGGACATGTTTTATTTTTTCGGGAACGGAATTGCGGACCCGGAAGTGCGGGCAGCACACACAGTGTCTGGTGATGTCCATGAGTTCAAGACTTCAGGCAGTCATTGCCAACAAAGGGTTTTCAACCAAGTATTAGAAATTAACATTTTATTTACAATTATTTAATTTGTATAATTACTTTTGAGCCTCTGAAATGAAGGGATTAAGTCTAAAAAATGCTTTAGTGCCTCACATTTTTATGCAATCATTTTGTTCAACCCACGAAATTAAAGCTGAAAATCTGAACTTCAACTGCATCTGAATTGTTTTGTTCAAATCCATAGTGGTAATGTACAGAACAAAAATTAGAAAAATTTTGTTTCTGTCCAAATATATATGGACCTAACTGTATCTGTGGCGATAGGTAGGTGGACTGAATTGGGATTGGACCAACTATCTATAACTAATTATTTATACACATTGGGGGAGATTTATCAAAAGTGGTTATTATTGTTGCCAAAGTATGGATGTGCTTGTCTAGATTTCTAATCCGTGTTACTGCTACTCGTCTGATGTCAGAAAACCTACTGTATCCACCTCTAGACGCAGTAAACCAGCTATTCTGTATATTCAAACCTTTCAATATACTCGATCAGCTCATAAAATCAAAGAAGTGAGTCTACCCATAGTAAGGCTGATCTTTCGAGATCCTGCACTGCCCACTTAGGGCGACTTGTGTGCCACCAGACAATGTGGCCTATGGACAATCTAATCCTTCAGCATTGCTATAGCACGTTTACAAGGGTAAGCTTACAAAGAGTTAGTATTTGACTTTTCTGTACTATCCAGTGTAGATGATACCTCAGCTGCTCTTTACATTACTTATTAATGCACAGTTGTGATTTTTGGGTATATTTTTCCTTGTTTTATTCCATTAGTGCAGGAATGTAATCCAACATGGACAAAGCATTCAAAAAACTTCCTACACATTGTAAATAATATTTTATTGCATAGTAATAAACATTTTATTTTGTGTTTCCATTACACATAAATGTTCATGGCTCTGTAGCTGTGAGGGTTAATAGAGCTGATATTACTGAATGGGCTTATGTTCAGCCAGAGTAAAGTAACTGGGCTCTATATCGCCATCCAGTGGCGTCGCCAGGGGGGGCCAGAGGGGGCCACGGCCCCCCCTACATCATGCTGTGCCCCCCCCATGTGCCCCCCCAACTACAATGCCCCCCCCAAGTGAGCCGCCGCCGCCGGGCACAGGGAGATGAGCGCTTCCATTGCGCTCATCTCCATTGTAATCTGCCTGTGCTGCAGCGGTGCAGGGGAGGTAGAGGTGTGTCCCTTGCCCTTCCTCTGATAGGCTGCCGGCACACTAGGCCGGCAGCCTATCAGAGGCCGGCGCAGGCGGCGCAATGACGTCATCACGCTGCCTGAGCCTTACAGCGCGGGACACAGGCCAGAAGAGGCCTGCATCGCATCGCTGACACTGAGGTAAGTATAAGTGTTTTTTTTTCTATTACAATACTGGCACATGATGATGATAGGGGGGGGACTTAATACTGGCACATGATGATGATGATGGGGGGGACTTAATACTGGCATATGATGATGATGATGGGGGGGACTTAATACTGGCACATGATGATGATGGGGGGGCGACGACTTTATACTGGCACATGATGATGATGGGGGGACTTAATACTGGCACAGGATGATGATGGGGGGGACTTAATACTGGCACAGGATGATGATGGGGGGACTTAATACTGGCACATGATGATGATGGGGGGACTTAATACTGGCACATGATGATGATGGGGGGGACTTAATACTGGCACATGATGATGTTGGGGGGGACTTAATACTGGCACATGATGATGATGGGGGGGACTTTATACTGGCACATGATGATGATGATGATGGGGGACTTTATACTGGCACATGATGATGATGGGGGGGACTTTATACTGGCACATGATGATGATGGGGGGACTTTATACTGTCACATGATGATGATGGGGGGACTTTATACTGGCACATGATGATGATGGGGGACTTTATACTGGCACATGATGATGATGGGGGGACTTTATACTGGCACATGATGATGGGGGGACTTTATACTGGCACATGATGATGATGGGAGGGACTTTATACTGGCACATGATGATGATGATGATGGGGGGACTTTATACTGGCACATGATGATGATGGGGGGACTTTATACTGGCACATGATGATGATGGGGGGACTTTATACTGGCACATGATGATGATGGGGGGACATTATACTGGCACATGATGATGATGAGGGGACGACGACTTTATACTGGCACATGATGATGATGGGGGGGGACTTAATACTGGCACATGATGATGATGGGGGGGCTTAATACTGGCACATGATGATGGGGGGTGACGACTTAATACTGGCACATGATGATGGGGGGACTTAATACTGGCACATGATGATGATGGGGGGGACTTAATACTGGCACATGATGATGATGGGGGGGTGACGACTTAATACTGGCACAAGATGATTATGGGGACGACGACGACTTAATACTGGCACATGATGATGATGGGGGGGACTTAATACTGGCACATGATGATGATGGGGGGACTTAATACTGGCACATGATGATGGGGGGGACTTAATACTGGCACATGATGATGGGGGGACTTCATACTGGCACATGATGATGGGGGGACCTAATACTGGCACATGATGGGAGGCTTAATACTGGCACGTAATGGGGGGCTTATTACTGGCACATTGGGGGGCTCTTGTTACTGGCACGTGATGGGGGCTCTTGTTACTGGCAGTGGCACGTTATTGAGGGCACCTATATTACTGGCACATTATTGGTGGGCACTATAGGGGCATCTACTGAGGCCACAAAGAAGGGGTGTTTTATATGGGGGGCTCTGTACAGTAGCATTTTATACTGGGACACATTATGGTGGGTACTATGGGGAAGGGGGGAGAGGAGTGCTATGGAGTCATCTACGGGGGCACTAAGAAGGGGTATTTTATACTTGCAAATTATGGGGGACGCTGAGGGCATCTACTGGGGCACGATATATGGGGCATTTTATACTGGTACATTATGGGGGGGCACTAGCAGAAAGGGGGGAGAGGAGCACTATGGAGGCATTCACTGGGGGCACTATATAGGGGTATTTTATACTGGCACATTATGGGGGACATTAGCTCAACTGGGGGCATAAGGGGGTATTTTTTGCACTGTCGCATTATAAGGAGAATTATTTCTACTGGGGGAAGGCATTATGGTGGGCTTTATTACTCCCCCATAGTATGACCCCCTAGTAGCAACACCAGCCTCTCTCTGCTCTGCTATCCCTCTGCCCCTTTTCCAAATCCTTATTATGAAATCTTTCTCATTAGGATAAAACACAACATCAGCTCCGCCGAGCCCCCGGCCAAGTGTTGAAGTGGTGTCCGAGATCCCCAAGGGCCAAGCCAAGTAACTGTAAGTGTTCATGTAAAATATGTTTGTTATATATGTACACTCCTGTGAGAGGCGGGGAGGGAGATCTGTGGATGACACTGTTATGGAGGGGGAAATGGGGATGACACTGTCATGGGGTGGATCTGTGGATGACACATATAGCATAAGATGCTATATACGGTATGTGGCATCCACAGATTCCCCCCCCCCCCCCCCCCAGCAGTGTCGTCCACAGATCCCCCTCCCTATAAAAGTGTCATCCACAGGCAGCTAGGACATGTTGAAATCTGATTTGTTTTTAAACCACGGACAGCAGGACTTTTCTTCCCTGTTGCGGTTTTAGGTATTGGGTAAAGTATCGCAGCATTTCTAAGCGTACTTGTGTAAATGTATTATTGTTATAGCTGCCCCCCCTACTTTTGTCCTGGCCCCCAGTGTGCCCCCCCAAAATTTGAAAGCTAGAGACGCCACTGTCGCCATCTGCTGTTCACAAGTGGTTGTGCAGCATCAAGACTTTTGTCCTAGATATTCTATATTAAAGGGAGTCTGTCACCAAAATATGACATTGTACACCACTTACATGGCTCTCTAGCACACCTAACCATGATTCAAATAGTACCTTTGTAATTTTCTAATGAGTTTCACCAGCAGGAAAAATGCACTTTAATCCATATGCAAAAGAGGGCTCGCAAGTGCCCAGGGGTGGCGTTCTGTGTGTAGGTGCCCAGGCTGCTCTGCCTTCTTTTTACAAACCAGATTCCAAAAAAGTTGGGACACTAAACAAATTGTGAATAAAAACTGAATGCAATGATGTGGAGATGGCAAATGTCAATATTTTATTTGTAATAGAACGTAGATGACAGATCAAACGTTTAATCCGAGTAAATGTATCATTTTAAAGGAAAAATACGTTGATTCAAATTTTCACGGTGTCAACAAATTCCCAAAAAGTTGGGACAAGTAGCAATAAGAGGCTGGAAAAAGTAAATTTGAGCATAACGAAGAGCTGGAAGACCAATTAACAATAATTAGGTCAATTGGCAACATAATTGGGTATACAAAGAGATTCTCAGAGTGGCAGTGTCTCTCAGAAGCCAAGATGGGTAGAGGATCACCAATTCCCACAATGTTGCGCAGAAAGATAGTGGCGCAATATCAGAAAGGTGTTACCCAGCGAAAAATTGCAAAGACTTTGCATCTATCATCATCAACTGTGCATAACATCATCCGAAGATTCAGAGAATCTGGAACAATCTCTGTGCGTAAGGGTCAAGGCCGTAAAACCATACTGGATGCCCGTGATCTCCGGGCCCTTAAACGACACTGCACCACAAACAGGAATGCTACTGTAAAGGAAATCACAGAATGGGCTCAGGAATACTTCCAGAAACCATTGTCAGGGAACACAATCCACCGTGCCATCCGCCGTTGCCAGCTGAAACTCTACAGTGCAAAGAAGAAGCCATTTCTAAGCAAGATCCACAAGCTCAGGTGTTTTCACTGGGCCAGGGATCATTTAAAATGGATTGTGGAAAAATGGAAGACTGTTCTGTGGTCAGACGAGTCACGATTCGAAGTTCTTTTTGGAAATCTGGGACGCCATGTCATCCGGACCAAAGAGGACAAGGACAACCCAAGTTGTTATCAACGCTCAGTTCAGAAGCCTGCATCTCTGATGGTATGGGGTTGCATGAGTGCGTGTGGCATGGGCAGCTTGCATGTCTGGAAAGGCACCATCAATGCAGAAAAATATATTCAGGTTCTAGAACAACATATGCTCCCATCCAGATGTCATCTCTTTCAGGGAAGACCCTGCATTTTTTAGCAAGATAATGCCAGACCACATTCTGCATCAATCACAACATCATGGCTGCGTAGGAGAAGGATCCGGGTACTGAAATGGCCAGTCTGCAGTCCAGATCTTTCACCTATAGAGAACATTTGGCGCATCATAAAGAGGAAGGTGCAACAAAGAAGGCCCAAGACGATTGAACAGTTAGAGGCCTGTATTAGACAAGAATGGGAGAGCATTCCTATTTCTAAACTTGAGAAACTGGTCTCCTCGGTCCCCAGACGTCTGTTGAGTGTTGTAAGAAGAAGGGGAGATGCCACACAGTGGTGAAAATGGCCTTGTCCCAACTTTTTGGGGATTTGTTGACACCATGAAATTCTGATTCAACATATTTTTCCCTTAAAATGGTACATTTCTCAGTTTAAACTTTTGTTCCGTGATTTATGTTCTATTCTGAATAAAATATTAGAAGTTGGCACCTCCACATTATTGCATTCAGTTTTTATTCACGATTTGCATAGTGTCCCAACTTTTTTGGAATCCGGTTTGTACATTACTCCTCCCCAGCCTCTTCCTTGGCCCGTCCTGCAAGTCCTTTGTGTCATCCACAGGACCGGCCAATATACCGTGCGTGAGCAGTCCCCAGTTGGCACGGGCATGCACACTGTGATGCCCATTGTGGACACGGCATTGCTACATGTAGTGCGCATGCGCCAGCACAGGTATGAAACCAGTGACTAGAGGGCGGCCAGAATCAAACAGGAGGACTGGAGGCCGGCGCATGCGCACTACATGTAGAGATGCCGTGCCCACAATGGGCATCACAGTGCGCATAATCGCGGCGGTGCACTGCGCACGTGCGGGACATTGGCCGGTCCTGTGGATGACGCAAGGGACTTGCAGGGTGGGCTGGGGAGGAGTAACGTAAAAAGAAGGCAGAGCAGCCTGGGCACCTACACACAGAACGCCACCCCTGGGCACTTGCGAGCCCTCATTTGCATATGGATTAAAGTGCGTTTTTCCTGCTGGTGAAACTCATTAGAAAATTACAAAGGTACTATTTGAATCATGGATAGGTGTGCTAGAGAGCCATGTAAGTGGTGTACAATGTCATATTTTGGTGACAGACTCCCTTTAATAAATGGAAGTCTAAAGGACATGAGGCATTTTATTATCAGACTCCAAAATGCTTATTTTTCCCTCAAAATGTGGGGAAAATGCCAGTGTGTCTTTTGGAGCAAATACTAATGACTGCTTGCATTATGGAAGCGCTCATTAGTGCCGGAGGACCGGGATACGGTGAATGCAGCACTCCCTGGGCTCTGTACTCACTGCTTTCTGGTCCTCTGTCATCGGCTGTGCTGTGACTGCGCACAGTGTCAGGACGTCAACGTTCTGTAACCTCACACTGTGCACATCGGGTCACAGCAGAGCACGCGGCAGGAAGAGATGGCGCTGGATCCTGCTAGTGGAGACAGCGATGTCTGGAGCAGGAGAGGTAAGGCTACTTTCACACTGGCATTTGGCTTTCCGTTTCTGAGATCCGTTCAGGTCCAAAACTGATCAGTTTTGCCCTAATGCATTCTGAATGGAAAAGTATCCGCTCAGAATGCATCAGTTTGCCTCTGTTCCGATTCCATTCTGCTTTGAAGGCGGACACCAAAACGCTGCTTGCAGTGTTTTGGGGTCCGTCTGACAAAACTGAGCCAAACGGATCCGTTCTGACACACAATGTAAGTCAATGGGGATGGATCTGTTTTCTATGACACAATAGAAAACTGATCCGTCCTCCATTGACTTTCAATGTTGTTCAAGACGGATCCGTCTTGGCTTTGTTATAGATAATACAAACTGATCACTTCTGAACGGATGCAGACGGTTGTATTATCTGAATGGATCCGTCTGTACAGATCCATGACGGATCCACACCAAACGCGAGTGTGAAAGTAGCCTAAGTGGATTTTTTTTTTTTTTTTGCTCTGAGCAAGGGGGTCTGTACTGAGGTCTGGGGGTCATTAACATTCGGAGGTCTGATCTGAAGTCTGAATGGGGGTGTATTCATAATGGAGCTGTTATCTGAGGTCTGTGGGTCATTCACATTCGGGGGTCTGATCTGAGGTCTGAATAATGGGGCTGTTATCTGAGGTCTGGGGGTCATTAACATTAGGTGTCTGATCTGAGGTCTGAATGAGGGGGGGTTCTTATTCATATTGAGGCCTTGATCTGAGGGTCATTTACATTGGGGCTCTGATCTGAGGTCTGATTGGGGACATTCACATTGGGGTCTGAGCTGAGGTCTGATTGAGGGTCTTATTAACATTGGGGTTCTGATTGAGGCTCTGAGCTGAGGTATGATTAACATTGGGGGTCTGATCTGAGGTCTAATGAAAAATATATATATTTTTTTGCTTATTCTCTTCTTCTAAAACCTAGATGTGTCTTATGGGCAGGTGCTTCTTATAGGGCGAAAAATAGGGCAATAAAGGTCATTTATTTGCTGAACCATGACATACTTTGCATCGCACCATGTAACCAGCTTTATCAGTCCACGACCATGGTAGAAACCATCAGATTGGAACTTTGTAAATACAGCAGTCCTTCAAGTTAAAATATTAATTGGCTCCGGGATGACCATTGTCGGTTCAAACCATTGTAACTTAGTCCATAAGGCCTCTTGCACGCGACCGTATGTATTTTGCGGTCCGCAAAAAACGGATCCACAAAAAATACGCATGACGTCCGTGTGCAATCCGTATTTTGTGGAACGGAACAGCTGGCCCCTAATAGAACAGTACTATCTTTGTCCGTAATATTTTTTTGCGGCACGGAAATACAGAAACGGAATGCACACAGAGTACCTTCCGTTTTTTTTTCCGGACCCATTGAAATGAATGGTTCCGCATACGGTCCACAAAATAACCCGGGACGGACACGGAAAGAAAATACGTTCAGGTGCAAGAGGCCTAAGACCGTTGTTTGGTTCTGCATCCAAACCGCATTTTTTGTGGCTCGGATGCGGACCCATTCACTCCGTGTGCTGTCTGCATCTGTTGCTCCGTTCCATAGCCCTGGGGCGTCTGTTCCGTTCCACAAATTGCGGAAGGCACACGGGCGGCACATTCGTGTGCAAGAGGCCTAAGTCTATGGAAAATTAGTAATTAGTTCCAAGAAAAAAAAAAAAGATTAAAAGGGCTTCTGTTATCAGAAACAGGCTTAGTAAACTGGTTGACACTAGACATGTGCTAATGTCAGCTGAATCTAACAGTATTAGGCCCCATTCACACGTCCGCAATTTCGTTCCACATTTTGCAGAACGGAATTGCGGACCCATTCATTTCTATGGGGCCGCACGATGTGCTGCCCGGACATGGAATTGCAGACCCGCACTTCCGGGTCCGCAATTCCGTTCCCAAAAAAAATAGAACATGTCCTATTCTTGTCCGCAATTGCAGACAAGAATAGGCATATTCTATTAGTGCCGGCGATGTGTGGTCCGCAAAATGCACATTGCCGATGTCCGTGTTTTGCGGATCCGTTGATCCGCAAAACACGCTACGGACGTGTGAAACGAGCCTTAGGCCTATTGCACATGACCGTATGGCTTTTTTTAGTATTTTGTGGTCCGCAAAAAACGGATCCGCAAAAAATACGGATGACATTCCGTTTTTTGTGGAACGGAACATCTGGCCCCTAATAGAACAGTACTATCCTTGTCCGTTATGCGGACCATAATAGGACATGTTCTATCTTTGAACGGAAATACGGAATACATACGGAGTACATTCAGTTTTTTTTGCGGACCCATTGAAATTTATGGTTCCGTATACGGACCATATACGGACCGCAAAAAACAAAACGTAAAAGGAAAAAAAATATGTTCATGTGCATGAGGCCTTAGCCTCTTTTTTTAGAGAGAAAATGTTACTTTTTATTTTATGCAAATGAGAAATGGGGCTCCTAGAGGTTCCGTTCTCCATCCTCCTGCTGCACTTTGCTTATCTTGATTGACATCCTGCTTGGCCCTGACTTCGGTGAACATCTCACGCCTGCGCCATGCGGTTCAGTGTGCTGCGCAGGTGTAGTAAAGGAATGATGCTTGCCGGCCACGGACTTCCTTACAAGCATCGTTCCTTTACTATGCCTGCTCCGTAAACGGCACGGCGCAGGCATGAGATGTTCACCGAAGTCAGGGCCAGGCAGAATGTCAATCGAGATGTGCAGGGTGCGGCAGGAAGATGGAGAATGGAGCCTCTAGGAGTAGGAGCAATATCATCAATGCTCCTAGAGGCTTATTTGCATAAAATAAGTTTATTTTTATTTTTATTTATTATTTTCTCTGAAATGGAGGCACCTAGAAAAAAGAGGCTAACACTGTTAGATTCAGCTGACATTAGCACATGTCTAGTGTCAGCCAGTATAAGCCTGGTTCCGATTACAGAAACCCTTTAAGACAAATACGCAGTTATATGATCAGTTATTTCCATCATTTATTGTGAGCCAGAACCAGTAGTGAAGCCTCAGAGATGAACTGTAAAGGAAAGATCTGCAGCTGTTCTGTGTTTTTGACCCGCACCGGGTTTTGGCTCACAATAACTGATGGAAATCACTGACCAAAAAACGTGTGAACTCAGCCTAGGGGCTCATTCAAAAGATAGAGCATGTCCTATTCATGTCCGCAATTGCAGACAAGAATAGGCATTGCTATCATAGTACCAACCATGTGCGGACCGCAAAACACTACAGTCGTGTGAATGTAGCCTAAGGGCTCATGCACACGACTGTATGCCCTCCGAGACATACGGTCCGTGAGCAGGCCATATGTCCCGGAGCTGCATACATCATGCGCACGGGAGCGCACAGCATCATAGGTTACTATGATACTGTGCGCATCGGGCCGCCCGTGGGGCTAATGTCCCGCACTCATATGATCATATAAGTGCAGGACAATAGCCCGTGGGCGGCCCGATGCGCACAGCATCATAGTAACCTATGACGCTGTGCGCTCCCGTGCGCATGATGTATGCCGCTCCGGGACATATAGCCCGCTCACGGACCGTATGTTCCGAAGGGCATACGGCTGTGTGCATGAGCCCTTAGACTGATAAAAGAAGTCCTTACATATAACAGTCAGGAGTAGATGCTGGAAGCTGTAAATCATCATCTGTGATAAGATAGGAGCTTCTTCAGGGTCCTGCCTAGCACACAGTGTACCAGAAAAAGCCGCCCTCACCTCACACCCAAAGGAGCCGTTAATCCTGGCACAGGCAGAGGGCAGTACAGGGAATGTAATACCGCTCTGTACTGTTAAGAGGCGCTACTAGACGAGCAATACAGGGGTTTTTACCAGAGAAATTGCCATGTAGATTGTATATTGAGTCTAGTGTCAACATACAATGGCCCATGAAAGCCCATTGTATCCTGAGGAACCACTGTATGCTATTGGACTTTTGAAATCTGCAGCATCTCAATTGTTGAGTTTTTCTTGTGCGTATTTTACCCTTTCCAATGGAAGGGTGACATCTGCAGAAAATCTGCATTAAATCTGCACCAAAAAGCACATGAAAACACCACCAAAAATGCAATAAATGGTGCAGATTATGTGCATTTCGAGTGGTTTTGGTGCAGATTTTCTGCACATAAATCTGCACCAAGTGGGATGTGTAAGAGAGGCCACAGGGTGCCCATACATGTTGCAGCCCAGCCTCATGACCTGCAGGCGCGTGGCAGTTACCTGTAATTGGCTTGTGGATCCCGCTGCCAGAAGTGTATGGGCACCTTTAAACATTGTTTTGTGATTTGCTGGGTTAATTTTTATATTTTTTTGCCAGGGGTTACTGTATATTATGTGCATAAACTATATATTTAGTAGCAAGAAAAGTATTGGATCTTGTCTGGTGAGATGAGATAAAAGCCAGCATTTTTTTTAATTAAATGTATATTGTATGTTGGTTTTAGGAATGTAGCAGAAGCTGAATATATGGGTTGAATCTAGGCATCTGGTGTAGTTTCTTGTAGAGCAGCTGAGGAGGAAGGCATTTGTTTCCTGCATTAGACTTGGGTGACAAAATAATGGTAGCCTTCATGTTCAAATCCGGGAGCAAAATTATAGTAACATGAACAAGGGTTCCATCTGTCAGATTAACCTCAGCAAACACCAAAATATTTTTCTTACATTCTTTTTTTTTTTAAATTAAAATCTCACAGTTTTTTTTTTCTCACAGACTTGCTTTGATCAAATCTGAAAAGGTGTAATGCAAAAGCTCATAGCTCATGCTGCGTGAGAGTATTATTGTGTCTGTAAGAGGAGCCAATACAACTTTATAGCATCTTGATTTTTGAGTATGGAATGTGTTCTGAGATCCAAACGACATTATAAAGTTATGATACTCCATTTAAAGGGGTTGTCCGGGTATCCCCATCTTCACCCTTCCGGCCCCTCTGATATGAGCATCGGAGCATTTTATGCTCGGATGCTCTCCCTTGCCCTGCATTGTATCACGAAGGGCAAGGGCTTTTTTGTTTTTGTTTACAATGGCACACTGCTAGACAGAGGTTTCCGCCCAGCAGTGTTCCCGGTGATGTCACCGGCTCTGATGGGCGAGCTTTAGCGCAACCCCAGATGTTTTACAGGCTAGGGCAACGCTAAAGCCCGCCCACCAGTGCCGGTGACGTCACCGGACTCACTGATGGGCGGAAGCCTCCGCCTGGCAGCCCTATGGAGAGCCTGGTAAGTCACCGGATCTCCTGAAAATGCCTTTGCCTTGGGTGATTCAGCGCAGGGCAAAGGAGAGCATCGGAGCATGAAGTGCTCTGATGCTCACATCAGGGGGGCCAAAGGGGTGAAGATGGGGATATGTCCAGGTTCCGCTCTGAACCTGGGCAACCCCTTTAAGGCCTCTGCTACACTGTGACTTTTTGTAGCGTGACTGATTGATTTTAACCATTAAGTGACAACTGGAGTCAACAAGATTACTTGCATTTGGACTGCAGATGCAGTTCAATGGTTAAAATCCATCAGTTGTGCTACAAAAACCTTTGTAAACCTCCTATATTATATTGCAGTCAGAACCATTCACTTATACACTATATGGACAAAAGTATTGAGACCCTCCTCTTTATTAATACATTCAGGTGCTTCATTCATTCCCATTACCACAGGTGTACAGGTCCTTCTAAAAAAATTAGCATATTGTGATAAAGTTCATTATTTTCTGTAATGTACTGATGAACATTAGACTTTCATATATTTTAGATTCATTACACACCAACTGAAGTAGTTCAAGCCTTTTATTGTTTTAATATTGATGATTTTGGCATACAGCTCATGAAAACCCAAATTTCCTATCTCAAAAAATTAGCATATCATGAAAAGGTTCTCTAAACGAGCTATTAACCTAATCATCTGAATCAACTAATTAACTCTAAACACCTGCAAAAGATTCCTGAGGCTTTTAAAAACTCCTAGCCTGGTTCATTACTCAAAACCACAATCATGGGTAAGACTGCCGACCTGACTGCTGTCCAGAAGGCCATCATTGACACCCTCAAGCAAGAGGGTAAGACACAGAAAGAAATTTTTGAACGAATAGGCTGTTCCCAGAGTGCTGTATCAAGGCACCTCAGTGGGAAGTCTGTGGGAAGGAAAAAGTGTGGCAGAAAAAGCTGCACAACGAGAAGAGGTGACCGGACCCTGAGGAAGATTGTGGAGAAGGACCGATTCCAGACCCTGGGGGACCTGCGGAAGCAGTGGACTGAGTCTGGAGTAGAAACATCCAGAGCCGGCGTGTGCAGGAAATGGGCTACAGGTGCCGCATTCCCCAGGTCAAGCCACTTTTGAACCAGAAACAGCGGCAGAAGCGCCTGACCTGGGCTACAGAGAAGCAGCACTGGACTGTTGCTCAGTGGTCCAAAGTACTTTTTTCGGATGAAAGCAAATTTTGCATGTCATTCGGAAATCAATGTGCCAGAGTCTGGAGGAAGACTGGGGAGAGGGAAATGCCAAAATGCCTGAAGTCCAGTGTCAAGTACCGACAGTCAGTGATGGTCTGGGTGCCATGTCAGCTGCTGGTGTTGGTCCACTGTGTTTTATCAAGGGCAGGGTCAATGCAGCTAGCTATCAGGAGATTTTGGAGCACTTCATGCTTCCATCTGCTGAAAAGCTTTATGGAGATGAAGATTTCATTTTTCAGCACGACCTGGCACCTGCTCACAGTGCCAAAACCACTGGTAAATGGTTTACTGACCATGGTATTACTGTGCTCAATTGGCCTGCCAACTCTCCTGACCTGAACCCCATAGAGAATCTGTGGGATATTGGGAAGAGAAAGTAGAGAGACGCAAGACCCAACACTCTGGATGAGCTTAAGGCCGCTATCGAAGCATCCTGGGCCTCCATAACACCTCAGCAGTGCCACAGGCTGATTGCCTCCATGCCACGCCGCATTGAAGCAGTCATTTCTGCAAAAGGATTCCTGACCAAGTATTGAGTGCATAACTGAACATAATTATTTGAAGGTTGACTTTTTTTGTATTAAAAACACTTTTCTTTTATTGGTCGGATGAAATATGCTAATTTTTTTAGATAGGAAATTTGGGTTTTCATGAGCTGTATGCCAAAATCATCAATATCAAAACAATAAAAGGCTTGAACTACTTCAGTTGGTGTGTAATGAATCTAAAATATATGAAAGTCTAATGTTTATCAGTACATTACAGAAAATAATGAACTTTATCACAATATGCTAATTTTTTTAGAAGGACCTGTATAAAATCCAGCACCTAGTCATGCAGTCTGCCTGACAGAATGCCTCATTCTAAAGAACTCACTAAGTTCCAGCCACATTTGCAACTGAGTAGTATTATCACAAAGTGGAAACCTTTAGGAACCACAGCAACTCAGCTCCAATGTCTCCAATGCTCTGTTGGTTCAGTAACTGCAGATATTCCAAACTTCTCTGGTATTAACATCAGCTCAAAAACTGTGCAGTAGGAGCTTTATGGCATGGGCTTCCATGGCCGGGCAGCTCCATGCAAGCCTTACATCACCAAGCAGAAGCGTCAGATAGTTAAAAACATGTTTGCGAAGCGATGAATCACACTTCTCTATTTGGCAGTCTGATGGATGACTCTGGGTTTTGGCTCATGCCTGGAGAAGTTACCTGGATGACGGCATTGAGCCAACATTGAAGGGATTGGCCTAGGCCCCCTAGTTCCTGTGAAAGGAAGTCTGAACGCTTCAGCATACCAAGACATTTTGGACACTTGTATGCTGACAACTTTGTAGGAACAGTTTGGTAGAGGCCCTTTTCTGTTCCAGCATAAGTGTGCCCCAGTGCACAAAGCAAGGTCCATAAAGACATGGGTGGGGGGGAAGAACTTTTCTGGTCTGCACAGAACCCTGACCTCAATCCCATCGAACACATTTAGAGTGAACTAGAACAGAGATTGGGAGCCAAACCCAGATTATAAGCTCACAAACACTCTGGATGAAGGGGGAAGACTTAAATCTTGCAGAAAACCTCCCCAGAAGAGTGGAAGCTCAGATACTTATTGGCAGCGGGTTTTACAAAGACTGAATTTTGATGCAGAAATTGACATGTAACAGATTCAAAATCCAGAAACAGATTTTGGATCCAGCGGGTTAATGAGATTTGTTTAAATCTCATCTACTTTGTTGCCGCTGTAAAACACTTCTGATTTTAATTATGTGGCAGGCAATCCACAGCATATACCACCGTGCGGATGTATCCTATTCCTAAACCTTTTGAGGTCTAAGGATAATACACTTGGAAACCAGCATTTATAAAACCATTAATCTATTTTATTTCATTCCTGGATTAAAATCCATGTGCTATATAAAAAGCAGAAAATCCAAAATTACCAGAAATATTAGTCCCAGTGAAGCATAGCCCGGGTAATTTACATGGCAGGGTTCAGTGCAGGTTTATATGAAAATAAAATGGCTTCTACCTCTTTATAGACCAAAGTTAATATTGTACAAAGTCACTAGCAGTCACAAAAAGTCAAATTTAGAAAACTCAAAAAGGTATAATATGTAATGGAAATTTAAAGAGGTTAAAAGCAGTAATCTCCTCAGCACTCTACGCCAAGTAAAACCTAATAATTAGAAAGTGAGTCATTTGGCAATATACAGTTGGATTAATAATAGGTCTAGCAATGCAAGTCCTTGCTATGTTCTGAAAAAGGGACATAGCAGGCATGGTGTGGGGTGGGACCCCCGGCACATTTACCGTCATTTATGTGAGTTTGCTAACGCAAATGATGATTGAAATCTACTCCTGCTATGAGCACCAAATATTTTAAGAATTCATTTTTGCCAGACTGTGTGGCTTGTAAGAAGGGAGTGTGAGTTATAGGAAATGGGGAGTGTCTAAAAATGTGCCAACATATGGCAAAATTGCACCAAACACCAAAATATTCCATAAAGTAAGCCAACCAAAAGATGGCATAAGGCAGAAAAAAACCATACTTACTTCCTGCCTGCCCAGCTGCCCCAATATATCTGCCCCAATATATTTATCTGAGAGAGATTAAGTATGAAGGTGCAGAGTACAGATCAAGGGACTGAAAATGTAGAGATATCGTAGCTTGCGCAGGATTATATATATACAATTATTGCTGGTGAGATAAAAGCCTTCTCCTTGACTTGCTACAGACCTACCAGCTGTGGGGAACCGTACTCACTGGACCAATGTACAGAGGCAGGGACACCAAAACATTCAACAAAAGTCCTCTTTATTTAGGCTTTTTCATCAAAAGTACATCCAGATCGCAGCCGGGTCAAACAGTTGTAGCACGCTCTGACAGTGTTACCTCACACTGTCTGCCTTTCCTCCAGACTGAGACACACCTAAGATCCAGCAGCAGAATTAAATAGGATCCCTGGACATGAGCATGCCTCAAGTCCCGGACTGGAACATGGGGAACAGGCACCCACCCAACACATTGCCTGTTCCCAGTAAAAGCCCGCCCTGAACCAGCTACACTATCTATTTTCTGTGTCCACCAGCTAACTTAGTGGACACCTACTTATTCACTTTAGTGGACACCTAGCCTAGGGCTTTTACTTCACCAAGGCCGGGCACCTTGGTGGCACATTCCTGGTAAGCAAGCTGCTTTAAAATGCTTCCTGCAGCATTCTGGGTGACACATATCTCCCCTCATAGATGACTCCTGTCACCGCCTCACACAGCCTATATGATTCCTGCCATCTGGACCATACAGTGGTATATTAGGTTTTGTATGTTTTATGTCCAATAGAGAAGCCATTGGAGGAAAAGAAGATAGAGGAGGATGAGATGGAAAAGGAAAGGTAAAAGACAATTCTGATGATAATGAGATGATTGTATGGAAACATTATAGACATTTAGAAATGAAGATCCAGGCAGCACTTAGTGAATGATCCATTTCTCATGCTTTTCTCACACAGAGCTGAAACGTTGCATTTGGTAGGATCATTCACTGAGCGCTGCCTGGACCTTCATTTCTGTATTATGTGGACAAATGGACCTATGTCTGGTGATGTTGGCACCTTATAATTATATTTTTGGTCTGTGTGCTTCTACTTTTTCTTTACTCATTATAGATATTTATATATTCCTGATGAATTGGATAACAATGACGGCCCGCCTAGCTAACTACAGAAATGCATGCTACATGGGGGCACAAGCCATGCAGATTATTGCATGTTATTACAGGACACATATTGGAAGGCCTTGTTTGTTCTTCCATTGGGTTGATTTTGGAGTAATACATCTTTAGATCTATATTATACTGTAGATTATATCTTCTGTTGGTTCCCATTGGTCATAGTATCATTGGTTCTACCCAGAGTTGTCCTTTTGTTATAGGCCTTTTGGGTATGAGATAAAGCTGGCATGGCCAAACGCGGCAACAATCCAGAGAATTGGTAGAAAAGCCAACCTGGATTCCTCCTCTGTAGATCATGGACTCCCCACCTTTGCTGCCTCTAGTGCCGCCTCATTCATTATCCACCAAACCCAAAGAATAACTATTTCTGGATAGTAAATGACCCCTATAGCTTCTATTATGTTTTACTACTTTAAAAAATAAAATTGTTTAAAAGTCTTTTTTTCCATTGCCAAATTATGACAGTCTTAACATTTTATTTTTCTATCTACAGAGCTGTGTGAGTACTCATTTTTGTGGGGCAAAGCTATAGTTTTTAGGCCCCATGCACACGGCCGTGTTTCACAGCTGTGTGCGGTCCGTGGAACCGCGGCCTAGATCCCTCCTGAGAGCAGGAGCGCACGGCGTCACTGGTTGCTATGACGCCGTGCGCTCCCTGCTGCCGGCACAGTACAGTAATACTCTGGTATAGATCATACCAGTGTATTACTGTATTGCGGCAGCAGCAGGGAGCGCAGGGCGTCATAGCAACCAGTGACGCCGTGCGCTCCTGCTCTCAGGAGGGATCCAGGCCGTGGTTCCACGGCCCGCACACGGCTGTGAAACACGGCCGTGTGCATGGGGCCTTATTGGTAACATTTTCGGGTACAAACAATGTTTTGATCCCTTTTTATTCCATTTTTTGAGGGGGCAACAAAAAACTGCAAATCAGCTATTATTATACAGAACATGAAATAAATATTGTTATATTTTAATAGTTCAGACATGACTATACTATGTTTATTTTTTTATAGTTTATTTTATATGTAAAATGAGGAAAGGGGTGATTTGAATTTCGTGATATTTTTGTGGTTTTTATTTTCTTTGTATGAAATGTACTTGTCCCGGCTCCAGCGGCGCGATCCTCAGCCTAGGCATGGCTGAGGAGGGAGAGACGCGCTGCCGAGCCATGCCCCCTGGTAACGCAACTGCATCCTTAGTAACAGGACGCAATGCTCTGTTTCTCCATGCAGCAGGCGTGTCTTGGAGGAGATTAGCAGTGAGCTGATTGCTCAGCTGCTCTATTACTGTGAGTTAGTGTTTCTGACTAATGGAGCGCAGAGTAATGGACCTATCAGTTTCTAATCCAGGGACTCGGAACTCCATTTAATCCCCTTTCTGGCCATAAACCACTGCCAGTGATAGTCTCTGACTCACTAGCTGTGTTCCTGGTTCCTTGTTACTATGCTTATTGGATTGCTCATTCCTCTGACCCTTGCTTGTCGTCTGGCCACCCTCTGTCTCTAGTTTGGTACTGTGTTGTCCGTCTGTTTTTGATCTCGACTTGTCTTCTGACCACTCTCTGTCTCTTGTTTGGTACTGCATAACTTGTCTGGTTATAACTCTGGTATTGCCTTTGTTTGCTAGTCCGTCTCTGCACATAAATAGTGTAGGGAACATCGACCAGTTGCGGTCTAGCTTTCTAGGGCTTGTACTGCAAGTAAGTAGGCAAAGCAGGCTGAGTTTTAGCCTTAGGGCTCACTGTCCTTGTCTTTCCCCACTTACAGTCGTAACATTCTTACTGTACTTTTTAGTCCGCTTTGGGAACTTGAACATGCAATCTTCTGATCGTTTGTCCCATAGACTGCAATATAATACTGTTGCAGTCTATGAGAGTTTTACAGGCTGCCTTTCAGGCCATCCCTCTGGCACGGCTTTGCAGATGGCTCACTCTGACAGCTCTGGGAGCCTTCACAAGGCCCCAGGCTGTCCTGTGATTTCACCGCTTGGGTTACAATGGGAAGGCAGAAGGAACCCCCTACTTCTGCCTTACCCCATAGATGTTGTGGTCGGCATTGACCACAACATCTGAGAGGTTAAAGGACCGGGATTGGAATTATATAATTGTTCTCTGATGTTACTCGCCTGACACACCAATGAAGCAGAAAATGTAACTCATTGGAGAAGACAACCCTTTACCAATCAGCAGAGGTCCAATTCTAATACTGCCGCGAAAAACTGTCTTTTCTGCCAATGTTACTTTGTTAGCAGGGATGCAGTGACCATCCGTCTACTGTGGAGCCCCATACACATTAAGGTTCCCTGAACTGCTATTTTAGACACACGTTTGGTAACTTTTATTTTGGTGGTGAGCTGCTCCAGTCTAGCATGTCAGTCCATTCTCTCACACCTTCGTATCCAACATTCAATTCTCATATCAATGGCATGTCGTGCTCCACAGTTTCCATATAATTTATTCACAATGGTGGCATTTGTCCACTCACAATACACTTTCACCACAGCAGCAGGCGAACAGTTCACAAACTGCACAGTTTCAGAAATCCTGCCACCCATGGCCTGAAAGCCAAGTCTTTTTTTTTCAATCCTGAATAGAAATGCTGTAAAAGTTTATTGCTGTACATTGCTTTTTTTATTACATCAAAATCAATATCTTGAGTCGAACCTGTTTTATAAACTGTCAGCATTTCTTTCACCAGTTGGTGGTGCTGTTTTGTAGTATTTTGCTGACTGCTTTTGTGCAGCAATGCACATTTCAGGGTGTAATCACATGGACTTTAATTAAAGGAATTTTCTGAATTCAGGCTATTGATGGCCTATATTCAAGGTCTAACACCCCTGTGGATGAGCTATTTGGGCCATCTGGTGCAGGTTGTTGCACCTTTTCATAAAGAATCAGCCACACAGTCAGGTTAACTGATGCAGTTTTGGATGCCAAAAACAGGAATAAATCATAAAAGGAGAGAATGTGTTAAGGACGGATACGACTTCTCCCCTTTTTGCATTCACTCCTGGTTTTGGCTTCCAAAACTGCATCAGGAAACCTAACTGTGTCGCCATACCCTATAGTACAAGGAGTGGAAATAGACAGACTGAGGTACACAATGAAGAGGCTGCAGCACTTGCACAAGTGCTACAGCCCTTTAAACAGTTGATCACTAGAGTGAGTGCTGGTAGTCAGTCCCCCACCAGTCTGATATTAATGGCCTATCCTGTGAATGATGACAATCTAATCTCTGTATACAAAATAAATCCTCAGTCATTATTTGATATAGTGCAGTTCTTGTGATTTGGCTACACAATAATAGTGAAATATTCTGCTCTTTAAAGCCTAGATAGAGATTTATGTATGTAACATCATTTGTAAATCCTCAGTCACAAAGTATACAAGCTTACTGTCAGTTCAAAATACATAGTGACAGAATGCATATATTGTCGACTATGAGGGAGATTTATGAAAAACGATGCAAAAGAAAAATAGCTACGCTGGGTCCACTGGACAGAATTGAGGTGTCACCGTGTGTCGCTGCCCTCTGAGGAGATGTGAAGTCATGTTGCACCCCAATGGGAAATAAGTCCAGATAGTCAGTTGCCTCTTTACTGGAAGAACTCAAGTGCAAAACAATACAGGTAAAGCTTCTCCAGACTCCTCCCTGGCAGAAGATGGTTTGGTGCTGAAAGGCCTGAGCTAGCTGTCCCTCCCGCTCTCAGATGGTTGGTAACCTGGTCAAATGCTGGTGATCCAGGATCTGTGGCAGAGAATCCCCCTCTTAACTTATCCCTAACTCAGACCTCCAAGTGTCCCTCTTTTGGAGGGACAGTTCTTACTTTTGGCACAAGTCCCTCTGTCCCTCTTTGCATTATTACATTTATAATATTGATCCAGAAAGTGTTTCTCTTGTTCATATGTGTATATTGGAGCCCGTCTTGTATATTATTACATTATCTAATACAATTTGGATTTTAGACATTTTTGCCCTAATGTGTAAAAGAAAGTATATAACTATGAAGGAAAAAGGGATCTCCCACACAATAAACCATACATGTCCCTCTTTGACTGTCCAAAAAGTTGGGAGGTATGCCCTTAATGCAGACAACTAGGGGCTCTGACTGCTCTACTTATATGCATTTTCTAGCTGAACTAGAACCTTCTATTGGGAGGGGCGGAGTGGAGAAACACAGCCTAAACAGATACAATGTTACAATTTTCCTCTGTCATAGACTTGCATTAGAACTTCATTAATAGTCAATGGGAATGATGAAGCAGTTTTTTCAGATAAAAACAAGTCTTGAGACATAATAACATATCTAAGCCAGACATCCAAAAGTGCTGTCTGTCTGGTTTTAGTGGTAAACAATTCTTGCCCGGGATGTGGTGATGGGGGAGGGGGGGGGGGAGAGGCTGGTATATTCCATATGCTGTGGAGTTGCAAGGCCTTACAGAGATATTGGATGGGTTTTATTAATCTGATAAATAAAATTTATAGTGCCAGCTATGCGCTGGATCCCAAAATGTGTCTCTTTGGGATTTTTGAATCAGATAATTTGCAATCATTTATCACGGTTGGAATTATTAGACTTTTGTATCAGGCACGTAAAACTCTAGCTGCTAAGTGGATGCGGCCGCTTCCCTCGAGTGTCTCTGAATTTACTGCAAGGATGAATGTGGTTATAAGGCTAGAAAGGGGGATATATATGAAGCGTAACTGTAACTCTAAGTTTGAAAATATATGGGGCCCTTGGATAGACAAGTCGGGAGTTTGTAGCCCATGGTTGTCCCTTCATAGTGGGCTCAGGGTTATTATGGGGTGACTCTAGTGGGGATACTTAAAGGTTGTTTGGGGGTACTTATCTGGTTTCTACCTGTCATTATCTCCAGTAACTGGTATATTAGTCTGCCACTGCCTATACTTTTCCGTACTCTGTATTGTATGTCTCATGGTCGGGACTTTGTCCCTAGATATATAACAAATGTTTACATTTTATAACGAATGTCTCAACTCAGGGGGTGGGGGGTTTTGTATTGGGGTTTGTATGCAAAGGAATATTTGGATGTTAGTCGCTTTGAGTTTTGTAAACAATATCATTGTATTGTACTGGACAAAGCAATTGACACAAAACTTGCGACATGTCATGGTTTATTTTTCCTAACTCAATAAAATATTATCTGATTTTAAAAAAAATTCTTGCATTTTCCCTCCAAAACGTTCTCTTTTTTAACCCCTGTGGGTAACTGTGGAAAATTATTAGCTTCTCATTATTGGCTAGAAAGTCCCAAAAGTCTCTCAGTATTCATTAACCCTTTCCACAGTGCCGTTCAAATACAGTGCAAATGAACAGGATATATATCACAACAAACATATAAAATGCAGTTACACAGCATTAAACAGTATATTAGTGCAAGTTAACCATAAAAAGTGCAATAAAGTAAGGAGTTGACGACTTTGCATAGAGGAAATAGAGGCAAATGTCCATACTGCAAAGTACCCCTGCTCCAGGGCACTACAATAGCCAATCACCAGTCAGATTAATCCTTTCATTTTCCAAAATAGAGCTCTGATAAATGAAAGCTGGAATCTGATTGGTTGCTATGGGCAACTAAGGCTACTTTCACACTAGCGGCAGGATGGATCCGACAGGCTATTCACCCTGTCAGATCCGTCCTGCCTCTATTTTGCCATGCCGCCGGACCGCCACTCCGTCCCCATTGACTATAATAGGGACGGGGCGGAGCTCTGGCGCAGCACGACAGTGCACGGCGAAAGGCCGCCGGACTAAAAGTACTGCATGTCTGACTTTTTAGTCCAGCGGCCTCTCACCACAAACTGCCGTGCTGCGCCGGAGCTCTTCCCCCGTCCCTATTATAGTCAATGGGGACGGAGTGACGGTCCGGAGGCACCGCAAAATAGCTGCAGGACTGATCCGTCCTGCCACTAGTGTGAAAGTAACCTAAGCCAGTTTTCCTTTGCACCAGTTTTGATAAATCTTCCCCTATGT
Organism: Bufo gargarizans; assembly: GCF_014858855.1. Taxonomy (NCBI): domain Eukaryota; kingdom Metazoa; phylum Chordata; class Amphibia; order Anura; family Bufonidae; genus Bufo; species Bufo gargarizans. The sequence goes on from NC_058084.1 coordinate 150,941,593, forward strand.
ACTTTGCTACTGTTGTGCCTTTCAACTTTTCCTTAAAGAAAAGGTAAAGTTTTTTTTTTTTCCTGTAATCTACGATTTCATAGGTGTGAATGGTATTAGCTTGTTGGCAGACTGCTGCTTGGTGGGAGCGGCTGAGGGGGTGGGTCTTCATTATACTACTCCCTGGTATCACTTTACAGTGATGAGATGTGCTGTCAGGTTGCTCAGCCTGACAGCATATCTCATATACAATTGCTCCAGTACTACCTGCTCCTGCTCTACAACAGTTAGTAATTATGTCATCCTCCGTCGTGGCTAGGGCTGGATTGGGAATAAATAGTAGCCCTGGCATACAAACCCCACTACTCCACACATAGTATTCAGGGAAAAATAGTGTTGTGCAAATGCAGTACCCCAGCCCTCGGGGTATCTGCAATTGCCTGTTATGTATTATTGTTATTGATTGTGTTTTGCCTTGTTTCTGTCGTGTACTCCAGCAAATGTGGTATGGTTCGCAATGGTTGGCAGGAACAGGGCTAACCACCCTGTTCCTCCCCTCTTGGTAGAAGTGGGCTGCTCCTACATCCTGCCGGGAGAGGGAGTTCCACTGAGACAACAAAGATGAAGGAAGTTAACACCTGAGCTCCTTCTTTGGGGAACCTTAACTAGTGCTCCTGTAAGACCTTCATTCTAGGAAGATTGTCAGAGTCAAGAAGACTGCTTCCAAAAAGCTTCAGCGTGCCTAGACAGCAGCATGATTAGCAAAATAACAGCTTTACAGACCCTGCCGCAGGAAAGGGACTACAGTTCAGACACCCATCACCTAGCCCTCTCCTAGGCCAGTATCTCAATGTGGACACCTATATCCATAAGTACCTGCAAGAGTCATTTGATTGCCACCTAACCAGCCACCATACCTCATTACCTGGAGACCAAAACTGCCCTTTGTCTCTACAAAAGGCTGCTGGAAGTTATATTTTGCACTAAGAGACACTGTTATATGTTTACTTCTGGCCTGATTTTTCAAACCACCTTCCCACTGCACCAATCCCCAGGGAGCAACAGCCTGAGGGAGTGCACTGTGACACAACACCTCATCAGGGCCATTACCACTCCCATCCTCTGCACTGGCTCCTAAGGGGATTGCAGCACAAATTTTAAAATAAAAGTAAAACATAGAACCTAATAACATGGTCAGGGACTGGGGAACACTCTCTGTTTTCAGTCAGGAAAAAGTGTACAGTAATAAAATAAAATAATGTCGCACTGGAATGAGGGGGGGAACCGCCAGAGGTGCTCCCACTGACAGACAACACCCAGTCTGAAAAAGTGGAATAAATGTAAAGTAAAAGTGGGGCACTCTCTTAAGTAAAGGGATCTTTATTGTAATAATATATAATTAAAATTGCAGTAGAATTAATATAACAATAAATGTACAATAAAATTGATATTCAATAAAAGTAATACAGGTAGCAAGTAAAACAGAATTACAGTCCTATTAAAATTGTATTAAATAACGACATAAGTTGATCCCAAAAATGAATAAATTAATCCGTTATTTTCACTCTGGTAGTGGTTCATACATGTGACAAATCAATTGATATTATAGTTTATTTGGATGTCAAAGTTTCCAGATATCTCAGTCTCTTCATACACTTCAGTCTGTGACTGAGTATAAAGTTCTCCTATTAGGAAATAGTAGACTCCACTTCAATGAATCTGCAACATTAGGTGCATAAGGTAACAAAAGTTCAAGATGATGTAGCTATTCGCTTGTTGCGAATAATGTTAAGAAGCTACTGATAAGTACAGCGGCGTCCCGCTGTAATGTTTCAATAAGCGATCGCTAAAAGTGCAGTATAATCTTACCCGGAGGTTTTTGCTGGACGGTGAGCCCTCGACTCGGCACGTTTGTTTGCTATAGTCCCGGTCTCAAGGGTTACTGCTTGGATTCAAAACTTGGCGCCACTTGGGTTTGTTTGGTCCACGTGTTTCTGGCGTCTCTGATGTCGCAGTTGGTAAGTTTTGAAGAAGATCTTTTCCACTGAGGAAGGGGTCAATACTATAAATCTCCGAGACGCGTCTGGTACAAGTTCCCCCCTAAAGGAAACAAGGCTTGTATAACTCCGGAGATTTGGACACTGCTTTGTGAAAAAGATCTTCTTCAAAACTTACCAACTGCGACATCAGAGACGCCAGAAACACGTGGACCAAACAAACCCAAGTGGCGCCAAGTTTTGAATCCAAGCAGTAACCCTTGAGACCGGGACTATAGCAAACAAACGTGCCGAGTCGAGGGCTCACCGTCCAGCAAAAACCTCCGGGTAAGATTATACTGCACTTTTAGCGATCGCTTATTGAAACATTACAGCGGGACGCCGCTGTACTTATCAGTAGCTTCTTAACATTATTCGCAACAAGCGAATAGCTACATCATCTTGAACTTTTATTACCTTATGCACCTAATGTTGCAGATTCATTGAAGTGGAGTCTACTATTTCCTAATAGGAGAACTTTATACTCAGTCACAGACTGAAGTGTATGAAGAGACTGAGATATCTGGAAACTTTGACATCCAAATAAACTATAATATCAATTGATTTGTCACATGTATGAACCACTACCAGAGTGAAAATAACGGATTAATTTATTCATTTTTGGGATCAACTTATGTCGTTATTTAATACAATTTTAATAGGACTGTAATTCTGTTTTACTTGCTACCTGTATTACTTTTATTGAATATCAATTTTATTGTACATTTATTGTTATATTAATTCTACTGCAATTTTAATTATATATTATTACAATAAAGATCCCTTTACTTAAGAGAGTGCCCCACTTTTACTTTACAAAAAGTGTACAGTACCAACCTACAAGAAAAAATAATGGCATATAGTGACCATGCAGTGGTCAGATACCAGGTCTACAAAGGTGTCCTGCTGCGTATCATCACACAGCAGATCATACAGGAGAATACAGCATCGATCAGGCACAGTCACTGGCAAAATATATAACAATTAGAGGACCTGTTACCTCTCCTGACCTGTTTTAGTTATAGTAATCCTCATCAATTAACAAGTCACTGCAATATGCCATACCTCTGTGAACCCTCCTGGAAATACACTACTGGGAAATAAAAAAAAGAATACTTGTAAATTTGAATGCGAGTGACAAAGTATAAACTGTTAGCTGTACTTGGTCAATGATCACACAACTAAGGTGGTGCATCCTTTATTTTTGGTTCTGCAGCAGGGTTTATGTTGAGGTAGGGTCACAATACTGAGTGGCATCTCCCCTTGCTGCAAAACAGGCTGCCACTCTGGCATGGTTACGGTCATAGATATGCTAGTCAGGGCATAACTAGAAGTGCCGACAGAAAATGTTTGAACGGGGCCTTCCGCACCAGCAACCCCCTTTTCCTTTGCAACCCTAACTCCTGCGGCTAGTCAAGATAGCTCTCTCAGACCAGGCCAGGCTGCAACTCTGTCCATTTCCTACACATATATACAAACCGGATTCCCAAAAAGTTGGGACACTATACAAATCGTGAATAAAAACTGAATGCAATGATGTGGAGGTGCCAACTTCTAATATTTTATTTAGAATAGAACATAAATCACAGAACAAAAGTTTAAACTGAAAAAATGTACCATTTTAAGGGGAAAATATGTTGAATCAGAATTTCATGGTGTCAACAAATCCCCAAAACGTTGGGACAAGGCCATTTTCACCACTGTGTGGCATCTCCCCTTCTTCTTGCAACACTCAACAGACGTCTGGGGACCGAGGAGACCAGTTTCTCAAGTTTAGAAATAGGAATGCTCTCCCATTCTTGTCTAATACAGGCCTCTAACTGTTCAATCGTCTTGGGCCTTCTTTGTTGCACCTTCCTCTTTATGATGCACCAAATGTTCTCTATAGGTGAAAGATCTGGACTGCAGACTGGCCATTTCAGTACCCGGATCCTTCTCCTACGCAGCCATGATGTTGTGATTGATGCAGAATGTGGTCTGGCATTATCTTGTTGAAAAATGCAGGGTCTTCCCTGAAAGAGATGACGTCTGGATGGGAGCATATGTTGTTCTAGAACCTGAATATATTTTTCTGCATTGATGGTGCCTTTCCAGACATGCAAGCTGCCCATGCCACACGCACTCATGCAACCCCATACCATCAGAGATTCAGGCTTCTGAACTGAGCGTTGATAACAACTTGGGTTGTCCTTGTCCTCTTTGGTCCGGATGACATGGCGTCCCAGATTTCCAAAAAGAACTTCAAATCGTGACTCGTCTGACCACAGAACAGTCTTCCATTTTGCCACACTCCATTTTAAATGGTCCCTGGCCCAGTGAAAACGCCTGAGCTTGTGGATCTTGCTTAGAAATGGCTTCTTCTTTGCACTGTAGAGTTTCAGCTGGCAACGGCGGATGGCACGGTGGATTGTGTTCCCTGACAATGGTTTCTGGAAGTATTCCTGAGCCCATTCTGTGATTTCCTTTACAGTAGCATTCCTGTTTGTGGTGCAGTGTCGTTTAAGGGCCCGGAGATCACGGGCATCCAGTATGGTTTTACGGCCTTGACCCTTACGCACAGAGATTGTTCCAGATTCTCTGAATCTTCGGATGATGTTATGCACAGTTGATGATGATAGATGCAAAGTCTTTGCAATTTTTCGCTGGGTAACACCTTTCTGATATTGCTCCACTATCTTTCTGCGCAACATTGTGGGAATAGGTGATCTTCTACCCATCTTGGCTTCTGAGAGACACTGCCACTCTGAGAAGCTCTTTTTATACTCAATCATGTTGCCAATTGACCTAATTAGTGTTAATTGGTCTTCCAGCTCTTCGTTATGCTCAAATTTACTTTTTCCAGCCTCTTATTGCTACTTGTCCCAACTTTTTGGGGATTTGTTGACACCGTGAAAATTTGAATCAACGTATTTTTCCTTTAAAATGATACATTTACTCGGATTAAACGTTTGATCTGTCATCTACGTTCTATTACAAATAAAATATTGACATTTGCCATCTCCACATCAATGAAATCTTTCATCCCTCCTTCCAGATGGCCCTATCTGAGTTTAGGCCCCATAGCAGCTGCTTCCACTAAAGATACACCCCTGTGCTAGATATCCTCCTGTAGTATATCATTCCAAGCTCTTTCAACCTGGACTTGTAGTTCATCCAAGGAGGTTGTTGGCTGCTGTGCATGGGAGATCCACCACCCCATCCAGTCCCAGACCTTCTTGAGCTTTAGTTGTTGGACTGATGGCCTTACATTTGACTGTAGAATACTTTGGTATGCAGAGAAGTTTATGGTCAACTCAATGAATGCAAAGTGCCCTGGCCCTGTGGCTGCAAAACAAGCCCAAATGGTGCTTGACAGTTGGTATTATTTGTTTGTGCTGATATGCTGTGTTCGGTTTTTGACAAACATGGCACTGTGCATTATGGTCAAACATCTCCACTTTGGTCTCATCTGTCCAAAGAACATTGTTGTGTTGTGCTACCAAGTTCTTTGAAGAGGTTTTGTCTTGGCAACCCTTCCAAATAAGCCATACTTGTTTAGCCTTTTTCTAATTGTACTTTAACATATTACATGTTAACTGAGGCCTGTAGAGTCTTTTTTTTTTCTGCAGTGTATGCTCTGACTATGAGGTAAATTTGCTGGGACGTCTATTCCTGGGAAGATTCTCCACTGTCTTAAAGGTTTTCCACTGGTACTCATTCACTGTAGAATGATGAACTCCAAATTGTTTGAATGGCCTTATAAACCTTCTCAGACTGATGGGCAGCAATTGCTTCTCTAATATCACTGCTGGTATCTTTCTTCCTTGGCATTGTGTTAATACATGACTGAATGTTCCAGACCAGTAAACTGTGAAAACGTCTGCTCCTATAGAGGTGGTCACACTTGCTGATGATCAATTAATCAAGGGGACCTGATTAGCAGTACCTGGCTGCTACTTCCCCTCTTCATTCCTATAGAAGCAGGAAGGGTACACTTAAATTTTCCTACAGAGCTTCTGCATTTTGGCCTAGTTTTTGCTAAATAAATGATGACATGGTGTAATTTGGCATGTATTGTTCACATGAGGTTGTATTTACCTAATTTTAAGATATTGTAAGCACCAGATATTTTTTTATGTCCTGATACATAAAACTACACAATTCAAAGAGGATATACTTTGTTTTTCTCATGATTAGATCGATTTTAAAGTGAAAAAAGGAAAGTAGTACCTTGCAAAAGTATGGGAACTCAAGGAGATGTGAGCGCTCAGATAACTTTGACCGAGGTCTCAGATCCTAAATGACCTGCACAAATATGGCCTTCATAGAAGAGCCATCAGAAGAAAACCCCTCCTGTGTCCTCACCACAAAATTCAAGGTCAGAAGTTTGCAAAACAACCTCAGACCTCAAAAAAGCAGCTTGGCCCAGGAATCTCACAGAAAATTGAAGACTTTTGCACAGAAGAATGGATGAAAAGCTCTAAAACAAGAATTGAAAGCCTCTTGGCTGGCCACAAAAAGAGTCTACAAGTTGTGATACTTACGAAAGGGGGTGCTACTAGATACTAACCATGCAAGGTCCTTTTTTGTTATTTTGAAAATGTAAAAAGATGGGAAAAAAATATATATTTTTGCTTAAAATACAAGGGCAATGGTTTATCTTTAACGTTATGCCTTTTGGAGATCATTTCATCTACAACTTGCTTATCTGTTTACAGTAGCAGTAATTTTGACCAGGGGTACCCAAACTTTTGCATACCCCTGTGTATATATATAAAACAGAAAAAAGGCAGCACAGACATAGTGTAGACCCTTTTTGGCATGCACCTCTTGTAAATTTAATTTATTGACTCTAGTGCTGCCATCTATTTGCTATTTATTATACAGTGCATCTTCAATTGCTGCGGGTGGAACACCTGACCAATAAAGCCATCATGGTAACCGCTAAAGAGGTGAACAGCTGGAGTCCTTTATGATGTCATTGTCCCTAGATGCTGATAGGCCCCATTGTGACATATACATTGTTTAGTATATGAAAATTTCCTTGAGGGGTGCCATACTGATATTCTAGAGGCTGCCAGTTGATTTGCAGTTGGACAGACCTGTCACTCCAATGCATTAGTCTTTTGGTGAAAGGGTGGGATTACTACAGCATAAGCCAGAAAGGAGGCCTAGTCTCCATGCATAATTGCTTGCAGCTGCATCGGAGCACTGGGCTGGATCCTACATTCGAAAATATCAACCAGGTAGGGCAGATGTATTGCTCCTGAGGAAGTGTGGTACTTGCACAGCTCCTGAATTGGACAGACAGGCTTGATCTCTATCTCCCTGGCCCAACAATCCATAGAACAAAAAAGGGAGCGGCACAGTCACTAAACTGATGGGAACCTGCAACGCAGGGGCCGAAAAGCAACAACCAAAAATAGTTCCAAGTACAGAGGGTCATTCCATCAGAAAAGGGTGTGCCTGTGCTTGCAGAAAGACTATGCAGCAGTATTCTAATCTGCAAAAAAGAGCTTTTTCGAACCATCCCTCTGTTTGTATGGAAGTGCACTCTTGGCAGTCATACACATATGTGCCATGATGCTCTGATGTGCAAGGTCCTACCCCTGACTGACAGGTGTCCTTTGTGATGTCATTACCCCTGGATATCGAGGAACCCTATTGTGACACGCGCAGTGTTTCATCTATGCACATTTTCATTGGGTGATACCATACTGATTTTTAAGAGGCTGCCATTTTGATGAATTAGCATTGTGGTGAATGAGTTGGATTGCAACAGCAGAAGCCAGCAAGGAGGCTCGATTATTTGCTGCTGCTCCAGAGCAGTGTGCTAGATCCTGGTTTCAATACCCTGGACTAGTTGGGGCGGGTCCATTGGTCCAGGGTAAGAGCGATACCAGCACATCTCGTGTATTGGACAGACAGGCTTGTTCTCCACCTCTCTAGCACCAAAATCCTCAGAACCTATGGTATCCCACAGAAGGGTGGCGGCAAGTGATGAGCGAGCATGCTCAGCTGAAGACCAGTTCGGCTCGAGCATCGCTATGCTCGGCACGTGGCGGTACTCGGCCGAATACCACGTGTGCTCGTCGCATTGCTCGAGTTTCCTCCCTGCACATTTGGCGCCTCCTAAGCAGCCAATCAACGGTCAGGTAAGTAATTCCCTTCAGTGTAATGCCATAGCCATGTTGGCTATTAGCCTTACACTGATTGGCTGGCCGGAACACGTGATATCAGTTTATATAGGAGCCGATGTCCCGCGCTCGGATCATTTAGCATCAGGGAGAGCCGACAGTAGGCAGGGACAGATAGCGTTTTGCTGGAAATTCACGGATTTAACTCCAAAAAAACTATTGAAAGATCAAACAGTCCTCTTAAGGACTACAGGGTGTGTTTGACAGCAGTGCAGCACCATTTTTTTTTTTTTACCAGGGGTTAAATTCAGCAGTATTAGGGACAGGCGTCTTCAGGAAGGGACAGATAGTGCAGGGCTGGAAAATTGCTTTTTTAAGTACCCAAAAGCTTTTAAAAGACAGAAAGATTTGATATTAGTGAGATCTACAGGACGCCATCAGAAAGCAGTGTGTTTAGCAGACATTATAAAGAGGGGGTTATTCACTAGAGTGTGCCTGCTAGTGAGATATGCAAAGCGCCATCAGAGAAAATGTTTTTCTGGGGAAATTGACCTAATTTGTGCCACATCTGTGTGTGCGTGCAATCCGCAACCATTATATTCAGTACTCTAGCAGAGAATTATTTATATTTTGGGCAAATTTAACTAGTTTTGGGAACATCTGTGTATGCGTTTAGGCCGCAACCGTATATACAGTATTCCAGCAGAGAATTATTTGTATTTGGGACAAATGTAACTAGTTTTGGGAACATCTGTGTGTGCGTTCAATTCACAAACGTTATATACAGTATTCCAGCAGAGAGATATTTGTATTTGGGACACATTTAACTACCGTACTTTTGGGCACATCTGTGTGTGCGTTCAATGCACAAACATTATATACAGTATTCCAGCAGAGAATACATTTTATTTGGGCCAAATTTAACTAGTTTTAGGCACATCTGTGTGTGCGTGTAGGCCGCAACTGTATATACAGTATTCTAGCGCACGTATTAAACTTAGTGGTTCAACGGTTTATTAAAACATACCTAAATTTGACAGAGCTACTAGTAAAGGCGCGCCGCGTGTGTGCACATTTCCGCAAGTCATCCACAGCTTCAGCCGCTCTGTCAATGCTGCAGCAGCGCTTGGGGCTTCCAGCTCGCCGACTGTCGTGCGATGTGAGCACACGTTGGAACTCTACGTTCTACATGTTGTCCGGGCTTTGTGAGCAGCAGAGGGCAGTTGTGGAATACCAGCTGCAATATGGTCGTCACCTTTCAAGTCAACTTCCACTATTCACAAGCGAGGAGTAGGCATTGATGGCAGACCTCTGTGAGGTTTTAAGAAACTTTGATGAATCCACACAGATGGTTAGTGGCGATAATGCTATAATCAGCGTAAGCATCCCACTTCTGTGTCTACTCAAACGATCGCTGCTCACAATTAAGGACGATGCTCTGAATGTGGCAGACGTGGAAATGGGGGAGGACATTAGTGTGGGTGATAGCCAGACCACCCACTTTTCGTCTTCTCAGCACGAATTGGACCATGAGGAGAAGGAGGAGGCAGAGCTGGAGACAGTTGCCTCTGCTACAGAGGGTACTACCGACGGAACTTTAATTCCATCTGTTCGACGTGGATGGGCACAAGGGGATGATGAGGAGATGGAGAGTCATCCTGACGTCGACATAGACATCTTGCCTGTTGGTACTCTGGCACACATGGCTGACTTCATGTTAGGCTTCCTTTCCCACAACCCTCGCGTTATAAGCATTTTAGATAACACGGATTACTGGGTGTTCACCCTTCTCAACCCCCGCTACAAAGAGAACTTCTCATCTCTCATTCCTGTGGTGGAGAGGTCAAGTAAAATGGTGCAATACCAGAAGGTCCTTGTTGAGAAATTGCTCCAAACATTTCCATCTGACAAAGCTGGCGGTAGAGTCCGTACTTATATAGGCAAACGAGGAAGGCAGACAACGGGAACACACTCTAGTTCCAACAAAGGCAGGGCAACACTCTCCAAGGCATGGGGCACTTTCATGACACCCTGCCAGCAACCTCACCCTGAAGTGCGGCCTACTGTCCAAAGGAGGGAAAAGTTTTGGAAGATGGTGAAGGAATACATAGCAGACCGTGTCAGCGTCCTCAATGATCCCTCGATGCCTTACAACTACTGGGTGTCCAAGCTGGACACGTGGCACAAACTTGCGCTCTATGCCTTTGAGGTGCTGGCCTGCCCTGCCGCCATCGTATTGTCTGAGCGTGTATTTAGTGCTGCTGGTGGCATTATAACAGATAAGCATATCCGCTTGTCAACTGACAATACTGACAGGTTGACTCAGATAAAAATGAACAAGGCCTGGATTGCCCCAGACTTCTCCACTCTACCAGAGGAAAGCTGAGATAATGAGGAACAAAAACACAATTTAAATGTATGCTTTATAATGTACTCAATCCATAAAATTCAGATGCACCCTTTTCACCGCAAAAAAGGGTATATGTTTGAATCTTGTTTTCTCATCCTCCTCCTCCTTTTCCATACAGTATACAGGTCCTTCTAAAAAAAATTGCATATTGTGATAAAGTTCATTATTTTCTGTAATGTACTGATAAACATTAGACTTTCATATATTTTAGATTCATTACACACAACTGAAGTAGTTCAAGCCTTTTATTGTTTTAATATTGATGATTTTGGCATACAGCTCATGAAAACCCAAAATTCCTATCTAAAAAAATTAGCATATCATGAAAAGGTTCTCTAAACAAGCTATTAACCTAATCATCTGAATCAACTAATTAACTCTAAACACCTGCAAAAGATTCCTGAGGCTTTTAAAAACTCCCAGCCTGGTTCATTACTCAAAACTGCAATCATGGGTAAGACTGCCGACCTGACTGCTGTCCAGAAGGCCATCATTGACACCCCGAATAGGCTGTTCCCAGAGTGCTGTATCAAGGCACCTCAGTGGGAAGTCTGTGGGAAGGAAAAAGTGTGGCAGAAAACGCTGCACAACGAGAAGAGGTGACCGGACCCTGAGGAAGATTGTGGAGAAGGACAGATTCCAGACCTTGGGGGACCTGCGGAAGCAGTGGACTGAGTCTGGAGTAGAAACATCCAGAACCACCGTGTACAGGCGTGTGCAGGAAATGGGCTACAGGTGCCGCATTCCCCAGGTCAAGCCACTTTTGAACCAGAAACAGTGGCAGAAGCGCCTGACCTGGGCTACAGAGAAGCAGCACTGGACTGTTGCTCTGTGGTCCAAAGTACTTTTTTCGGATGAAAGCAAATTTTGCATGTCATTCGGAAATCAAGGTGCCAGAGTCTGGAGGAAGACTGGGGAGAGGGAAATACCAAAATGCCTGAAGTCCAGTGTCAAGTACCCACAGTCAGTGATGGTCTGGGGTGCCATGTCAGCTGCTGGTGTTGGTCCACTGTGTTTTATCAAGGGCAGGGTCAATGCAGCTAGCTATCAGGAGATTTTGGAGCACTTCATGCTTCCATCTGCTGAAAAGCTTTATGGAGATGAAGATTTCATTTTTCAGCACGACCTGGCACCTGCTCACAGTGCCAAAACCACTGGTAAATGGTTTACTGACCATGGTATTACTGGGCTCATTTGGCCTGCCAACTCTAATGACCTGAACCCCATAGTATTGAGTGCATAACTGAACATAATTATTTGAAGGTTGACTTTTTTTGTATTAAAAACACTTTTCTTTTATTGGTCGGATGAAATATGCTAATATTTTGAGATAGGAATTTTGGGTTTTCATGAGCTGTATGCCAAAATCATCAATATTAAAACAATAAAAGGCTTGAACTACTTCAGTTGTGTGTAATGAATCTAAAATATATGAAAGTCTAATGTTTATCAGTACATTACAGAAAATAATGAACTTTATCACAATATGCTATTTTTTTTTAGAAGGACTTGTATATGCCCTCACTACAATGTTTTATAGGGTCCGCTCACCTTTAGGCTCTCACCTCCAATGTTTTATACTGTCTGCTCACCGGTAGGCCCTCACCTCTAATGTTTTATACGGTCTGCTCACCTGTAGGCCCTCACTACAATGTTTTATAGGGTCCGCTCATGTTCAGGCCCTCACCTCCAATGTTTTATACGGTCTGCTCACCTGTAGGCCCTCACTACAATGTTTTATAGGGTTCGCTCACTTTCAGGCCCTCACCTCCAATGTTTTATACGGTCTGCTCACCGGTAGGTCCTCACCTCTAAACTTTTATACGGTCTGCTCACCTGTAGGCCCTCACTACAATGTTTTATAGGGTCCGCTCACCTTCAGGCCCTCACCTCCAATGTTTTATACGGTCTGATCACCTGTAGGCCCTCACTGCAATGTTTTATAGGGTCTGCTCACCTTCAGGCCCTTACCTCTAATATTTTATACGGTCTGCTCACCTGTAGACCCTTTACTACAATGTTTTAGAGCGTCAGGAAACAGCAGGCCCTCACATATAATGTTTTAGAAGATCAGCTCAGCAGCAGGCACTCGCCCCTAATTTTTTATAGGGTCAAATATTTTGAAGGGTCACCAGCAGGCCATCAAGGATGATTTTTCAAGAGTGTGTATGATGCCCTCCTTTATGTGTAAAAAAGGGTGTATTGGAGTGCCGGTTCCTTGTAATATTTGGCAGCCCTTTCACTTAGTGCATAGACTTTAGGAGTGTAGCAGTGTACCTGAACAATTGTAGAACCATGTGACTAAGGGACTAAGGCCCTCCTTTATGTGATATACAATCTGTATCGAAGTGCTTCTTCCTTCTAATTTCTGGCAGCACTTACACTGTATATACAATTGAATATACAGGAAAGAATGTTTCCTAACAATTTTTCCTCTAAAAATGTTTTTTTTTTTTTTTTTTGGGGGGGGGGGGGGGGGGGGGGGGGTTTGGGCGTTTATTGTCAGTCTGTAAAAGTGGCGTACACCATGGTTCCCAGCAGCGACATTGGAGTCCAAGATGCATCCAGACATGGTCCCCCTGCTGTTTCTTATCGATTTCAGAGGTGTTTCCATCACTTTCAGACCTTTTCCTATGAACCAGGCACCCTCCCCTCATCCGAGCAGGGGGTGCCTAGTTGTCTCCCATTGACTTCCATTATACTCGGGTGCTCCGCCGAGCGCATGAATATCGCTATGTGTTCGGACCGAGTACCCGAATACCTGAAAACTTTGGTGCTCGCTCATTAGTGGCGGCACAACTGTTGAACTGATCAGTGGGATCAATAAGCAACAACCAGTAATGGTTCTGCACCAGTATTGTTGGGAAGGGGTTGTGCATCGTTACACTGTCCAAGCCTAGATGGCAATCCTGTCAGAAACAGGTGTGTTTCTTTTGCGCATGCCAAGATACGTTGCAACAGTATTCCAATCTATACAAAAGCAACTTTTGGACCATGCCCTTTTTGCTAAGGATGCGCACCCTCAGCTGACACACACTTAACTGCTGATGTACATGGTTGCACACCTGACTAATGAATGAAGTCCTCATTGCTGCAACCGGGTTCCTGTCTGCTGCCAGGGAGCTGAACAGCTGGAGTCCTTTGTGATGTCATGGTCCCTGGATGCTGAGTAGCCCCATTGTGACATACAAAGTATTCTATCCAGATTTTCATAGGGGCTGTCATACTAATTTAGTAGGGGCAGCCACTTTGTTTTGTAGTTGTTCAGATTTGTCAGTCAAATGAAGTAGCTTTGTGGTTAGTGGGTTGGATTGGATTGCAACAGTGGAAGTAAGGCTAGTTTCACATTAGGGAAAAAAAGGGGAGGTGAATCCTTTTGGATTTTTATATTAGACAGCTGTCACGCTTCGGTGTGGGAGAGAAACACTACACCAAGCATAAGAGGGAAGGAGGGAACAGGGAATCAGGCCTGAGAACTAGGTAAGGAAGATGGACATCTCCTAGTAAAACCCTAACCAAAATCCTGACTGACTACCAGTATGATCAATAGATAGTGCAGGGGGTGTTTAGCTAGGAAACACAAAAAGGCGCACCATAGGGTAATAACATACTGTACAGTAAAAAAATGTCTCCAAAGATGGAGGCTCACCTTGTATGGTTGTGCTAAGCGTAAGCACAACTCTAGTGTAGGCCTATCGGGGATGTTGTATACCCCTTTCGGTCGGAGGTATGCAGCCAGGATACAAGTGCTTCTGGTAGGGGATGCCTGGAGTCCCTCAGAAGGCCAATGGATCAGCAGAAAAATCTTACTCTACTATTGGATTGTTTTTGCGCCGCAGGATATTTTTCTGCTGACCAGTATGAACTGACCCCAGAGGTAGGTGTGTTCATACGCAGGAATACATAGAGTCCTATCTAGCCCTATAGGACCCTGGTACTAATGGCAGGGACAAGACTACCTGTTCCTCCAAAAGACGAACAGGAGTCTACTTCAGGCCTAATACAAATAATAAGGAAATGCAACACACAGAACCCAAACAAAATACAAAAAGGGAAAGGAAAAACTTAACTTCAAAGGGGCTATGGAAGCACCAGGAACTCCGCTGAGATCCACACACCAGCAAGCCACAACTAAAACTGAAGCTATAAAGCTCACAGCATTGTGGGAGAAGCAACTATAAATAAGGAAGGTTAAATGACCACCTTAGCAACACTTGAGGCAAGGGCGTGTGGCCATTACCAGAAACAACACAGACGCCTATTGATCCACAATACGTGTTGCCAGTCTCACCGATCTCCTGCCACCTGTCGCGGGAAAATCCATGACAACAGCAGAATTCCAAAGAGATTAAATCACAGACATAATTTGAATATTGAATGGATACTCCAATTCCTGCATTTGTATTTATGTGTATCTTCCTTTTTTGCTTTGATATACATGGTTTTACATTTGTATATGACATGGATTGGATAGAATTATTATGCGCACACATGTGAGTGCACATGTCATGAGGGTCATACTTGTTCTCTTAAAGGAAGGTGGATCAGTAGAACAGAAGGTTATGACTAAGACTTGATTTTGAAACGCGTCAACCTGTTATGGCTCGTGTTCCTGTACTTTTAATGTATACAGAATCAAACTTGGATTTTAACAGCGGACGACTGGAGGATTATTTTCCCTATTGCAAGTTTCCTGGTCTGCAAGCTTCGTGCATGTCTTTTCCTAGCTGCGGATGAGCTAATGAACTTTTTTGTGCATTAATCTAGTTTTGCATTATTAGTTCCGCCATGCTGTTCCATATTTTTCCGCAATGCCTGCCAGCCCCGTTGACTGTAATAGGAACCAGTGGAGATCCGGGCTCTACCCAGCAAATATGCCATGATTCAGCCGGAAAAAAAACGCTGGATCCATATCATCTATAAAGTCTAAAAGGTTTTGCTTTAAAGAAATATACCTTAGTGGAAAGTTATTGGCTCCAAAGGCAGTGTGATATCACAGCAATTGCTTATCAAAAATATAGTAGGATGTCACAGCAGTGTGTCTAGCTGAAAGTGGACGGAAGCACTCTAGTGATATCTCGGTGGCCACAATAGCGGTATAGAATTTTGATGACCATTTACGCTTTCTTGTGACATGAAAACAAGTGACAGAGGCCACTCTGCCAATGCTTTGGTTAATTGGCCAGTTGCTGTTTGAATTGATTGTCCTGGATGATGTCAACCAGCGGTACAGTAAGTGAACGTGTATGCTCAGGTCACTCTGCCCTTTCCTGAGTGTGTATACTGCTTCAATTTAGTTCCTACTTCTCATACACTGAAGGCTGAGCACCCTGACAGGAACAAAGAGCAGGATCACAACCTTCTTTCACGTCATTACTATCGATTCCTGCTCTACAATAGGTAGTACTGGAGCGATTGTACATGGCATTGTCACGGATGTAGTAGGGGAGAACACCAAAAGACAAGAAGACGGAAGGGAAAAGACACTAGGCCTCACCGCTAGGGAATGAAAAGGGTCACCACCTATAAAACCCTGTTCCTGGCCCTAACTCCTATCCATATGAGCACCTCTCGATGGTAGAGATGCCCATACATAGGAACCTAGAAAACCCTAGTGGCCCTCGGATGCCCTAATGGTAATGACAGGGCAGTGACTACCCGCTCCTTCCCTGGTGCTGGAACCAGCATCTCGCTGAGGCCTAGTAAATAACAAAGGTGGGGGGGAATACAAAATACAACAAACGGAACACTTAACTTCTGAGGCTGATGGATGATGGATGAACAGGACTTCAACTAGAACCACACTTCAGCTCTTCCAAAAACCAAATGAAGCTATCCAGAGCAAGGAATGATGGGTAAAGTCAGACTAAATAGGGGGAGGTAAAGGTCACATGATCCACACCTGAACAGGAGGTGTGGACATACAAGCAACACACAGACAAAGTGAAACCAAAACCAAAAGAGGCTGTCAGATCACTAATGTGCAGATAATCTTTCAGACCTTCTAAAACCTGTCACCGGGTTGAAAGGTATATGCTGTCAGGCTGAGTAGCCTGACAGTGCATCTCATCAATGCGAGGTGACTGTAGGGTTCATAATTATCAGGAAAAGAAGCACACACATCCGGTCGGGACAAGAATTTGCGGCCGGTGTGGCTGCAGCTGGGACAGCGGCATTGGCGGACCAAAGGACAGCTAAGTATTAATGAAACCACATTTCTTCCACAGGTCCACAGAACACTTGTATTTTTCATGATGCCAGGAGAACCCTTTGAATTTATTTGTATACTGTACAGACTTCTAGTTTGGCAACATCAGTTGATGTTTGGCTGTTTGGAACAAAAGGGGCTGTTAACATGGCAGAATTTGTCTAGCGGAAGTTTGGTGCGGCCATTGTGACAAAATTCCTCCGACGGAAAGGTTGCCAACCAGAATTTTTCTTATCCAAAAATTACGGACATCCAACATTTTTTACAGACGAAACTGTAAAAACTCTGGCCGCCATGTTGTGTCTACCTCCCATTGTTTTCAATGGGAAGAAGCGGTGCAGTTTGCAGTGTGGAGTTTAATACTCATGACCGCGGCAACAAGGAGCATGTCCATTCTTGATTCAGTGTCCGCATGGATCCCAGATCGGGTGTCTGCTTGCTGCTTGGCTCTATTCAAAGCTGCAAGCAGATCCAAAGTGAACATATAAAGTGAACAACTGTGGCAGAAACCCCGCCAGTTTCTATTGCGGTATACACTGCGGATTTTGATAGCATCAAAATCCGTCATGTGTACAGGGTACAGGCCCTAAGAGTACAGCGTTTTTCAGTAAGAAAACTACAACTCCCAGCAGGTCCTAAAGGTCTGCAACTGGGCATGCTGGGAGTAGTAATTTCCAGAGGGAAGGACAGTAAAAATTGCACTTTATTTTTTGGGTGCAGTAAATACCTATGAGTTTGTAAGGAGACTGGTCTGGCTGGGCACACCTTTCAGCATGCTTTATTTGAAATAGCTCATTGTGCTTCTCCTCTGTGGATCTTCCTGTGTCTGCCTGGTCATTACACAAATTATAATCCCGCCGCTGAGCTCTGCACTGACTTGGAATATGGACGGGCGGCAGGGCTGCTCCCGCTCTGTGTGTGTGAAGCATCGTCAGTGTGACGATGCATACATTAGAAAGAGCACAGTTGAAGGCTGGGCCCACAGTTGAAGGTATGGGTCCTGCAGCGCTGCCGCAGCCGTATAAGATCTCAGAGATCATCTCTCCACTTGCTGCATACTGATACTTATTGCTGGCCCTGTAGTGAGCACCGCGCTGCTTATTACAACGACAGGCAGAGGCGTCTGCAGCAGGCAGCTCGGGTTGCCGCCAATTAGTGACTGTGATTATAAATATATGCATGCAGGCAAGGGGCGATACAGATCAAAGTGCTGAGGCGGGGCAGGGGGGGGGGGGGGAGATGCGTCTCTCTTCCCCGTTCCTCTGATAGGCTGCAGGCACTAGGATCATGTAATCGTACCGCCTGAGCCATACAGCGCGGGACACAGGCCAGAAGAGGCCTGAATCCCATCGCTGCCAACCTGATGGAGGTAAGTATTTAAGTAAGTGTTTATTATTTTTATATGGTACTACTACTGGCACATGATTGGGGGACATCTATGGGGCACCTGTTACTGGAGCATGATTGAGAGGCATCTATGGGGGCACCTGTTACTGGCACATGATTGGGGGGCATATATGGAGGAACTTGTTACTGGCACCTGATTGGGGGCATTTATGGGGGCACTTGTTATTGGCACATGATTGGGGGCATCTATGGGGTACTTGTTACTGGCACATGATTGGGGGGCATCTATGGTGGTACTTGTTACTGGCACATGTTTTGGGGGCATCTATGGGGGCACATCTTACTGGCACATTATTGGGGGCACAGTGGGGGCATCTATGGGGGCACTTCTTACTGGCACATTATTGGTGGCACTTTTTACTGGCACATTATTGGGGGCACTATGGGGGCATCTACTGAGGCCACAAAGAAGGGGTATTTTATATGGGGGAGGAGGGGAGCACTATGGGGGCTTATACTGAGGCCACAAAGAATGGGTATTATGGTGGGTACTATGGTGAAGGGGAGAGACGAGTACTATGGGCTCATCTATGGGGGGCACTAAGATGGGGTATTTTATACGGGCACTAGGAAGAAGGGGGAGAGGAGCACTATGGGGGCATTTACTGGGGGCACTGGCACATTATGGGGGCACTATGGGGACATTAGCTCAACTGGGGGCATTAAAAGGGGTATTTTTTGCACTGGCACATTATAAGGAAAATTATTACTACTGGGGGGCATTATGATGAGCTATATTACTACTGGGGGTCTATGGGGAACATAATTACTAGTATGGGCATTATGGGAGCATTATTACTTCTGGGGCACAGTGGGGACATGTTGGGGGCACTGTATGAGCACTATTACTACTATGTGTGGTCTAACAGAGAATGATTCTTATTGGTGGGACTTTTGGGAGCCCTATTACTGTGGGGGCACCTTGGCACAGTATCAACTTACCACAATTATTTTTGGTGGATGTTATGCTTACACTATTAGTGTCAGGGGCACTATTTACTGTGCGTAGTTATTTTAGGGCCAATAATTATTGAAGGGCACTATCTGCATGGTACTACTATCATCAGAGGGTTTATCTGTTTTCTCAGTATAGTATTGGGGAGCACAGCGGCACAGTATTGGGGGTGGTAGGATGATTTGTCCAGAAGATGGGAGGATGATGGAAAAGAAGTAAACTAAGATTTTGTTTACTAAGCGAGTCCGCAAGAGCAGAGTGGTGTGGCTGATTCCCCGAAGGGGCACTGACCTGTGGTATATCTGAGTTCATCAGTCTGGGCCTCTGCTTCTGGGGACTGTCAGTGAGAGACATCGTGGTGCACTCTTTGCGTGGCACCATGATGCAGATTCGCCTCCGACAATGGCGGTCTGGCTTCCTCAGGTGTTGGAGGGAGCGAGGGAATGGAGGGTTCTATGGAGAAAAGGAGGTCCGGGATGATTAGTGGAGACTGGAATCCAGAGAGTGGTGCGGGAGACGCCGATTTGCTATGGGAGTCGGCGCAATCTTTGATTCTTCCCTTCTCGAAGAAGGACTCCAGATTAGCGGCGTGTATAAACAGTAAGGTCCTTTTGTTCTTCCCCATGCTGTTAGACAAGAACAAGGGTTGTAGGGCTGTTGAAGACGGGTTTTGTAGCGGCAGTATTATTGCTGGGAGGTCGCTAGAAAGTCGCTGTGGTGCAGGAGCAACTCTTTCATGTAGCCATCACCTTCGGCAGCCTAGCCACCTAAGATTTTGTTTGTCAAACTGTAGAGATGAGAAATGTCTGAAAAATGGTGGTCTGGTCTAAAGGTCTGAAAGGAGAAGATGAGGAAAGAGACGTCACTGGATGTAAGAGGTATATAGGGGTGGATGGAGGGGTTAGTAGTACAGTTCTATCT
Source organism: Bufo gargarizans (assembly GCF_014858855.1). Classification (NCBI taxonomy): domain Eukaryota; kingdom Metazoa; phylum Chordata; class Amphibia; order Anura; family Bufonidae; genus Bufo; species Bufo gargarizans. Next base: position 150,961,625 of record NC_058084.1, read on the forward strand.
GCACATTGTAAAAAAATAATAATATGCAAAATTCTATATATTTGTGTCAAAAGTTGAGCTGTGTTCATTTTTTGAATAATGATACAGCCATTTTATTTGATACTTTTGTGCTGATTCTTTTTTCTTCTTCTCTATATTAGGGGACACTATAGTCACCAGAACCACAACAGCTAAACGTAGTAGTTCTGGTGTCTATAGCATGTCTCTGCAAGCTTTTTTACATTACTGCCAAGGAACACCTCTAGTGGCCACTCATCATTATTAAAGTTTACTACTCTACGAGGTGTGTGGATTATTTTTTGTGTGTGTTTGTTGTGGTGGAGGGCGTGATTGCATGCTAGGGTGTGGAAAGGCGGGATCCAGGGGGCCCAAGTAACTTTTTGCAAAGGGTCCAATCAATATTAAAGACAGCCCTGGATCTGTCAGTTTTGCCAAACTGAAAGTACTGTCCATGCTGCCCACCCACTTTCTCGGCAGTCGGCAGCCAAGTGAATCTTCCCCCGCCCACCTCAGCTTCTATTGGATGGGAGGGAGAGGGCAGCACTGCCATTGGCTGCCTGTGTATTTCAGCCTAGCAGGGCCTGCAGAGGCAGAAAAGAACGCGGCTTAACATCAGGAAACATTGTTGGGCGCCCCTCCCCTGCCACCACGCCTAGAGGAAGAAGGCACGAGGACAGAGCACATCAGAACTATAAGTACCTTTTCTATATGCGATGCACCCCTGACCAGTGCCCCCTGCGTTACATGTACCCCTGACTAGCGTACCTTGCGTTACAAGCACCCCTGACTAGCGCCGGCTGAGTTACACGCACACCTGACCGCTGCACTCTGGGTTACACGCACCCCTGACCGCCGCATTCTGCGCTACAAGCAGAATAAGTACTATTAGTTGCACACACCAGCAACACCCACAGGGTTATTTCACAAAAGGGTGAAGAGTTTGGAGAAGTCAGGAGAAGTGAACAATATAGGACAACATAGCTGATTTGAAAAAAAATCTCCAGTTCAGCTCACTTTCCTATTCAGTTATGTCTTCCTAGATTGTTCACTTCTTCAAACTCTTCACCCTTTTGTGAATAAACCTGTGAGCGTCTGTTCATTGGTCTTCTTTAGTGACCTGTTTAAAATATGGGATTTACACAGCCCTGGTGTTTGCTGAAACTGTTTTAACCACTTCACATCCGCCCATAGGATATAAACTTCCTATGGGTGGATGTTTATCTCTGAATGGACGTTCTGGAACGTCCATTCAGAGATGGCAGCTGCACACTAATCATGCAGCTGCCGAGCAGGGGGCCCGCTGTCAGTGACACCCCAGAGAATAGGCAGGGGCAGTTCTAGATAGCTCAACGAGGGCTGTGTATACAGATAAGGAAGCGCTATGTGCTTATCCTGTCCCGGCCCGGTGGTCATGTGACTGCCGGGGTTGGGAGAGTGCTGGAGCTGTCGGGTCTTCCATAGACCTTGATTAGCCCTGCACTGAGGCTGTACAGTGTTGTATACTGCTGTTCAGCCTCTCTGGGGAAGGGGGGGGGGGGTTATTTCTCCTGTAACTGGGGCTACTATGTCAGCCCCAGTTACAGGAAAAATCAATAGTGAAAAAAAAAAAGTGAAGTTAAATGTCCCCCAGATGTCTTGTATGACCTTATGGGGGACGCAAAGTGTAAAAAATAAAATAAATAAAAAAATAAAGTGCCCAAAATTTGGTATTGCCGCATCAGTAAATATAAATTTATCACATGATCCACCCCGTCTGATAAACCCCATCAAAAAATAAAATTGTGTAAAAAAAAAAACATTTTTGTCACCTTACATAACAAAAAGTGCAACTCCAAGTGATCAAAAAAGCGTATGTCCCACAAAATGGTACCAATAAAACATCACCTCATCCCGCAAAAAATTAGCCCCTACATAAGAAAATCACTCAGAAAATAAAAAAAACTATAGCTCTCAGAACATGGAGACATTAAAATGTAATTTTTTTGTTTCAAAAATGCTATTATTGTGTTAAAGTGAAATAAATAGAAAAGTATATATATTAGGTATCCCCACGTCCGTAGCAACCAGCTCTATAAAAATATCACATGACCTAACCCCTCAGATGAATACCGTAAAAAAAATATTTTTTTGTCACCTTATATCAGAAAAATTGCAACATCAAGCGATCAAAAAGGGGGATGCCCCCCAAAATAGTACCAATCAAACCATCACCCCATCCCTAAAAAAATTTGACCCTAACTAAGACAATCGGTCAAAAAATAAAAAGAACTATGACTCTCAAAATGGAGACACTAAAATATGGGGGGGGGGGGGTTTGCTTCAAAACTGCTATTATTGTGTTAAAGTGAAATAAATAAGAAAAAGTATACATATTAGGTATCGCCGCATCCGTAACAACCAGCTCTATAAAAATATCACATGACCTAACCCCTCAAATGAACACAGTAAAAATAAAAACAGTGCCAAAAAAGCAATTTTTTGTCACCTAACATCACATAAAGTGCAACACAAAGTGATCAAAAAGGCGTATGCCCCCCAAAATAGTGCTAATCAAATCGTCACCTCATCCTGCAAAAAATGAGATCCTACCTGAGACAATCGGTTAAAAAATAAAAAAGCTATGGCTCTCAGACTATGGAGACACTAAAACATCATTTTTTTGTTTAAAAAATGCTGTTATTGTGTAAAACTTGACACTAAAACATCATTTTTTGTTTAAAAAATGCTGTTATTGTGTAAAACTTAAATAAGAAAAAGTATACATATTAGGTATTTCCACATCCGTAATGATCTGCTCTATAAAAATTTCACATGACCTAACCCCTCAGGTGAATGCTGTAAAAATAAATAAATAAAAACTGTGCTGAAACAACCAATTTTTTGGTCACCTTGCCCCAAAGTGTGATAATTAATGATCAAAAAATCATATGTACCCAAAAATGGTACCAATTAAAACATCAACTCTTCCTGCAAAAAACGAGCCCCTGCACAAGACGATCGGCAGAAAAATAAAAAAATATGGCTTTCAGAAAATGGCACAAAAAGACACAAAAACATATTTTTTTTTTCAAAAATGCTTTATTATGTAAAACTGAAACAAACAAACAAACAAACAAAGTAGACATATTTGATATCATTGCGTCCGTAACAACCTGCTCTATAAAAATAGCACATGATCTACCCTGTCAGATGAATATATAAAATATTGTGAAGCACAGGATGACCATCTGATTAATCATAAAAAAAAAAAAAAAAAAAAAAATGATTAAAAACAATCAAAACCATGATTGTTTTTAGTCATTTTTTTTAATTTTTTTTTATTTTATGATTAATCAGATGGTCAGATTTTTTATATTTATAAACTGATGTTGAAAGTATTATTCATATATAGCAGCATTGACTATATTCGATTAATATCTAATTATCATTTGGTTCCAAGAACAAGAAGATCCAGACCGGATTTTCTGGGGGGACTAGTAACCACTGAGGAAGGGGTTATTCAATACCCCGAAACACGTCTGGTTCAAACCCCCCAAAGGATCACTTGCCAAGTGTGATGAAATAATATTATATGAAATTGTCCGTCCAATACCGTCTGCCGCGCAATAGGTGACCTAAAGCCAACGTCCAGAGCAATGTATGGGCATTCGCTTCATCGAATGGTAAGACTGTTTGAAAAAAATTTATGCCGGCTTATGTGTGTTGGTAACACACAGCTAAGTGTTTCAGCGGGACGCAGCTGAGATTCTAATATAGTGGGACGCCGCTAGGACATTTTGTTGGGGAATAGCTTACATCAAGCTGAATCTTGTTCTTCTAAAGGGATTCATATGGGATTAAGAATTGTACCTTCATGCTATAAATCTTGATCGAACAACCATCGATCTTTCTGATTCAAAGGCTTTATATTCCACACCTGTGAATGCTGCTATTGTGTATGTTGTTTCATTAATGGTTCGAAAATTAGCATAGACATTTTATTCAGCGATTCTTTTATCGATTATTTTATCGATTTTATTGTGATGTTTGAATGTTAATGTCCTTGATTTTTATGTGATATTTTATTGTGCCTAGTACCCTTCACTATAGGGTGACATTAGTATATATAATAAATTCAGTATTGGCCGAGATATCAGAGAGTGCCCAGTGTATTTTTGTTTACCCTGTCAGATGAATGTTGTAAAAAATTAAAACAGTGCAAAAACAGCCATCTTTCTGTTACCTGGCCTCACAAAAAAACGTAATATAGCGCAATTAAAAATCACATGTACCCCAAAATAGTACCAATAAAACTGGCACCTTATCCTGTAGTTTCCAAAATGGGGTCACCTTTTGGGAGTTCCTTCTGTAAGGGTGCATCAAGGGGGCTTCAAATGGGACATGACATCTAAAAACCAGTTCAGCATAATCTGCCTTCCAAAAACCATATAGCGCTCCTTTTCTTCTGAGCCCTGCTATGTGCCCTTACATCAGTTTACAACCTCATGTGGGCTGTTTCTGTAAACCGCAGAATCAGTGCAATAAATATTGAATTTTGTTTGACTGTTAACCCTCGATGTGTTAAAGAAAAAAATTGATTAAAGTGGAAAATCTGCCAAAAAAGTGAAATTTAGAAATGTAATCTCCATATTCCTTTAATTCTTGTGGAACATCTAAAGGGTTAACAAAGTTTGTAAAATCATTTTGGAGTAACTTGAGGGGTGTAGTTTCTACAATGGGGTCATTTATAGGGGGTTTCCACTATGTAAGCCCCACAAAGTGACTTTAGACCTGAACTGGTCCTTAAAAAGTGGGTTTTGGAAATGTTCCTAAAAATTTTAAGAATTGCTTCTAAAATTGCAAATTTTTCAAAATTTATGGTAAATTTTGCATTATTTTATAAATAAAGGTGAAATATATTGACTCAAATTTACCACTGTCAGGAAGTACTGTATTTTTCGCCCTATAAGACGCACCTGCCCATAAGACGCACCTAGGTTTTTGAGGATGAAAATAAGAAAATATATATTTGGGATCTGTAGAGGACACACTGTTATGGGGGATCTGTTGATGACACACTGTTATGGAGGGGATCTCTGGATAGCACTGTTATGGGGATCTCTGGATGTCACTGTTATGGGGACATCTGTGGATGAGACTGCTATGGGGACATCTGTGGATGACACTGCTATGGGGGGATCTGTGGATGACACTGCTATGGGGATCTGTGGATGACACATACAGTCATGTGAAAAAATTAGGACACCCTTTGAAAGCATGTGGTTTTTTGTAACATTTTTAATAAAAGGTTATTTCATCTCCGTTTCAACAATACAGAGAGATTAAAGTAATCCAACTAAACAAAGAAAACTGAAGAAAAGTCTTTTCAAGATCTTCTGTAAATGTCATTCTACAAAAATGCCTATTCTAACTGAGGAAAAAGATAGGACACCCTTGCCCCTAATAGCGAGTGTTACCTCCTTTGGCTGAAATAACTGCAGTGAGACGGTTCTTGTAGCCATCTACCAGTCTTCGACATCGGTCTGAGGAAATTTTACCCCACTCCTCAATGCAGAACTTTTTCAGCTGTGAGATGTTTGAGGGGTTTCTTGCACGTACAGCCCTTTTCAAGTCACCCCACAGCATCTCAATGGGATTCAAATCTGGACTTTGACTTGGCCATTCCAGGACTCTCCATTTCTTCTTTTTCAGCCAATCTTTGGTTGATTTACTAGTATGTTTTGGGTCATTGTCATGTTGCATGGTCCAGTTCCGCTTCAGCTTTAATTTTCTAACTGATGGTCTCACATGTTCTTCAAGCACCTTCTGATACACAGTAGAATTCATCGTGGATTCTATGATGGTGAGCTGACCAGGTCCTGCTGCAGCAAAGCAGCCCCAAACCATGACACTTCCACCTCCATGCTTCACAGTTGGTATGAGGTTCTTTTCTTGGAATGCTGTGTTTGGTTTACGCCAAACATGTCCTCTGCTGTTGTGTCCAAATAATTCAATTTTGGACTCATCTGTCCAAAGAACATTATTCCAGAAGTCCTGGTCTTTGTCAACTTTATCTCTGGCAAATGTCAGTCTGGCCTCGATGTTTCTCTTGGAAAGCAAAGGTTTCCTCCTTGCACACCTCCCATGCAAGTTAAACTTGTACAGTCTCTTTCTGATTGTAGAGGCATGTACTTCTACATCAACAGTAGCCAGAGCCTGCTGTAGTTCTCGAGATGACACTTTAGGGTTTTTGGAGACCTCTTTTAGCATCTTGCGGTCTGCTCTTGGGGTGAACTTGCTGGGGCGACCAGTCCTGGGCATGTTGGCAGTTGTTTTGAAAGCCCTCCACTTGTAGACTATCTTCCGGACAGTGGAATGGCTGATTTCAAAATCTTTTGAGATCTTTTTAAATCCCTTCCCAGACTCATAGGCTGCTACAATCTTTTTTCTGAAGTCCTCTGACAGCTCTTTTGCTCTCACCATGGTGCTCACTCTCACTTCAACAGTCAGGAGCACACCAAACTAAATGTCTGAGGTTTAAATAGGGCAAGCCTCATTCAACATGCAGAGTAATGATCTACTAATTATGTGCACCTGGTGTGATATACCTGTGTGAGATCTGAGCCAATTTAAGAGGGAATACATGTGAGGGTGTCCTATCTTTTTCCTCAGTTAGAATAGGCATTTTTGTAGAATGACATTTACAGAAGATCTTGAAAAGACTTTTCTTCAGTTTTCTTTGTTTAGTTGGATTACTTTAATCTCTCTGTATTGTTGAAACGGAGATGAAATAACCTTTTATTAAAAATGTTACAAAAAACCACATGCTTTTAAAGGGTGTCCTAATTTTTTCACATGACTGTATATAGCATCTTATGCTATGTGCCATCCACAGATTTCCCCCCATAACAGTGTCTCTGCAGTGTGAATTACCTGATTACAGGGGCTGGGGGCCGGCATCTGGATTAGGAATGACAGCGGCCTCGCTCACTGTTGTATAGCCTTATCTAGCCTGTAGGCATTTTTAAGATATAATAATCATGTGTAATCCATCTGTATTACTTACAACATTAAGTTCCGTAGTAGAGAGAAGGGAGGAGGCAGGCCGGGAGGGCGGGCGGCGCGTCACTCACTACATCATGCGCCTGTGCCGCCCACTTTATGAATGAAGCAGGCGGCATGGGCACGTGACGTAGTGAGTGACGCGCCTCCCGCCCTCCCGACCTGCCTCCTCCCTCGTCTCTGCTATGGAGCTTAATTTTGTAAGTAATACAGATTGATTACACATGATTATTATATCTTAACAATGCCTACAGGTTAGATAAGATTATACAACTGTTATAGGAAAAGTTTCAAGCGGCTCACCCACCAAAGTAGAGATGAAATAGGTGCACTACCCCTCTGGCTCACCCACAGCCTGTATATATATCAAAAGTTAAAATAATGTGTGAGGGGGGCACTACTCTGTTATCAGGGCCACATAGACCCTCAATCATAGATTTGATTAAAATTAATTTATTGTGATGGTAAATACTAAAAAATAAAAATCAGCAGCAATAATTATAAAATCTATGGATCAAGATCAGCAGCAGATATCAAGCAAAAATAGAAAAAGTGCTATATGTATTGGCAGCAATATACTATATATATAGGCAGCAATAAATCAGCAGCAATGGAAAAGTGCTATGTGCAGCAACAGCAATACAATCAATAGCTCCAGATCAGCAGTAGATATCAAGCAACAATAGAAAAATTGCTATATGCATTGGCCGCGATATATCAAACAGCACCCACAATGCTATATATACTAGCAGCAATTAAGCAGCAGCAATGGAAAAGTGCTATGTGCAATAGCAGCCATATGGATCAGCAGCAATATCAATGGATCAACGGCAGTCTTATGTGTATCAAGATAGGAGAACCAGCAGCATCAAAGTCCCAATATGAAAAAATCGTATCAAAATCGTATATAAAATATCGTGATATAGACAAAATCGTAGTAAAAACTATCCAGTGATAGCTACGGTGCAATGTCCATCTGTATTGAAACCATGTAGTAAATCGATATCTAAATAGCCTTCTCTGTTCTATATTCGCATCCAGAATTAAATTGCACAGTATGTATGTACTTTACCACTCCACGTCGTATGTAGCTTCTCCGATATCTTTCTAACTTTTCAGCCTGCTAGGACCTCCGTGGCGTCCCACGTGATCCAGCCGTCTTCTTGTGGCGTCCCACGTGACGGCAGCAGGAAGCAGGGCGTGTTTTAGTTTCAATAGTTTTTTATTTTATCAAATAAAGACAAAGGAGCAATCGAGCATGGACACCGCCACACTAAACAGATGAGTACATGAACAAAGACAGTACAGCTGTGGTCGCAGCCACCATTGAACAATAACATATGGCAGAGGTTTATCAAGCAGATTAGACACAGTAACCGCGTGTGTCAACAAAAATGCAGTTGTAGCACTAAAGCACCTACAGGTGCAATCCATACTCCGCATCTTGGGCATTGCAATCATATAAATCAGAGAGAACACAAGCACAAATAAGAGTGAACCATGCAATCACTGTTTAGTGACTAGCAAACAATTTAAGAGAAAATAGATTGGTTCAGGAGCAGCAACACAAACGGCTTATGAAGAGCAGGAATGGTGAATACGCAACAGCTGGGCAGGGGAACGCAGATCCAAAGCGGTCCAATGGCATGTAAAGAAGAATGGAGGGCCACAGCAGCGTCTCGCCAGAAAACTTCTTTATTCAGGAACACTCCTCACAACAAGGCATATAAAAAATAGTTTGCAGCAACGTTTCGGCTAGGAGTAGCCTTTGTCAAGCATGTTAACAAGTTAAAATCACAGCCTATAAGTAGCACATGACAGGCCCACCCACACCGCTAAGCAGCCAATAAGATTCAAATTTATGTATAACACACCTGTGTATGAAATCAATGGGGACCGACATACTGAAATAGATTAGCCAGCTGTAGCAAAACGTACCTATGTGAGGCCATCATATACAGAGCTCCTCCGTCCCTCCAGCGTCCCATGATCGGCAGTGCGCATGTCTGCATACGTCATCGCATGCGCCACCATGCGGCGGCGCGCGTATGACGTGCCCAAGTGAATCAGAATGCATAGTCCACGCCGGACAACTTACATCATCAGGCGGCGGCCGACTGACGTCACGAGGCCACTCCCACCTGGCGTTACGGATTGGAATATGCATGAGGACTCAAATGGGGCTGTACATGGAGGGCGCGATCGCACCACTGTAGCACATGCACAGTGTGCAAAAACGCTCGCCAAGGATAACAACAATAAGGCATAGAAAGCGCACTGCCATTAATACTAGCGCAAGGAAGGAACAGGGAGATATGCAAAAACATATAGGCATCGCATAGGTACAGCAGGCATAATGAAAAGAACAGGAATCACTAGATATTGATGACAAATAGTATTTTCACTGTGCACAGGTTACCATTGATAAATAATATATCATACACAGGTGTGTGTAGACAAAACTACAATGATCATCATGATGCTATAAAGCGGTGTGATTAAGGCACATAATTAAAAGAACAAAGCAAAAAATACTGTAACAGAGGAGAAATATGAAGTCAGCCATATAAAGAATATTTCTTGATTAAATCCAGATTTTAGCTGATGCCAGCCACATTAAATTCGAGATTTAAACCAAATGGCTGTAGGGATTTCAGTGTGTAGATCCATTTGAGTTCCTTCTTCCTTAATACCGCATCCCTGTCACCCCCTCTCCGTAAGGGGCCCACACTGTCAATAACTCTAAAGCGAAGCTGGTTAACAGAGTGCCCCGCCTCCACGAAGTGTTTCGCAACGGGCTTATCCATGTTCATCTTGCGTATGGTACTCTTGTGTTTGTTAATACGCTCTCTAATCTCCATGGTGGTCTCTCCCACATAAATAAGGCTGCAGGGACACTGGATGGCATAAATCACATCCCGTGACCTGCAGGTATAATAACCCTTGATTTTATATTTTTTCCCACTGTAGGGGTGGGAGAAATATTCACCTTTGAGAACGTTACCACAATTACAGCAAGATAAACATGGATAAGTCCCGTTTTTGCGCGGTGCAAGAAGTTTTTGTGTCGGTGACTGGCCACCTACATCGGATTTAACCAGTCTATCACGGAGACTAGGGTTCCGTTTGTATGCCATCAGCGGCGGGGATTTGAACTCTTCTATATCTGGCAAACCCCGTTGGAGTATATGCCATTCCTTTCTGAGGATATTGGCAATGTTGCCGCTATCCCGGTCGAAGATGGACACAAACGGAACCCTAGTCTCAGGGACCGCCTTTGTTGATTTCCGTAGTGCGGTGCACCTGTCAACCAGCCTCACCCTCTGTTTGGTTCGAGTGAGTAGGGGTTTCGGGTAACCTCGTTCCAAGAAACGTGTGCACATCGTGTCAATCCTTTGTGCACACGTTTCTTCATCAGAGACAATTCTCTTCACCCTTAAGAGTTGGCTCCATGGAAGGGAGTCAAGCATTCTATGTGGGTGGTAGCTATCATGCATAAGTAAAGTGTTGCGGTCAGTAGGCTTCCGATAGAGGTCCGTAGCCAAAAGACCCTCCATCACATAGACTCGCACATCAAGGAACTGCAACTCACTAGGAGAAACAGTTATAGTGAATTGCAGACCCGGGACACCCGCGTTCAAATGAAGATGAAAATTATCAAGTTCATTCGAAGTGCCTGTCCAGATCATAAAGATGTCGTCGATGTAGCGCCACCAACATAGGACTCTCCCAGAGAAAGGGGAGTGATACACGAGTTTGTCCTCCACCTCAGCCATAAAGATGTTAGCGTAGGTGGGGGCCACATTGGACCCCATGGCCACACCCCGCTGCTGCTGATAGAAGGTGTCCCCGAACAGGAAGTAACTCCTCTTCAGGACCACCTCCAAGAGGCGGAGGACAAATCGGCACACACCCGGGGAGAGCCCCATGTCGGTCAGGGCCACATCGACGACATCTAACCCATATGTATGGTCAATCGAAGTGTACAAAGACACTACATCGAAACTGACCAACAAAAATTGGGCGGGCAGTTGTAAATCCTGTAATTTAGAAAGAAAATGCCCAGTATCCTTGATATAGGATGGGGCGGAGGTCGCACGGACCTGCAATAACTTGTCCAGAAAGACAGACAATGGATTGAAGACCGAGCCCCTACCAGAGACAATCGGTCGGCCCGGTGGGTCAATCAATCTCTTGTGAATCTTGGGGAGTATGTATAACATCGGGGGGATAGGGTGGGGCACCATAAGGTATTGATACAAACCATCATCTATAATGGAACTTTGTAGTGCCTCCTCCAATATCACCCCGATGTCACGCATAATATCCCATTTGGGATCACCGGGTAGTTTCTTATAAACCTCAAGATCACTCAATTGTCTGTCTATCTCTCCAATGTACATCGCAGTGTCCATAACGACCACCGCCCCACCCTTATCTGCAGGCTTAATGGTAATGCGGGTGTCTCGTTCCAATGACATGATAGCCTGTCGTTCAGGAATCGAGAGGTTATTCCTACCACCAGTGGGACTTAAAGATTCGATCTGTTTATGCACAATTTGAATGTACGATTCAACCACGTGGTTGGTATGAGGTGGTGAAAAGACACTGGGTTTCCTGAGTTGAAATTCTTTACATGTTAATAACGCTGTATTGTTATTACTAATCACAGGTGTTTTATTAGCTTTAACATTTTTAGATGCAAAAAAACATTTTAGGCGTAAGTTTCTAAAGAAACGTTGTAGATCTAACTCTAGAGAAAACCAGTCTCTATCGACAGTAGGAGAGAAACTGAGTCCCCGACTCAATACCCGTATCTGTACGGGAGTGAGTGGTACTGAGGAGATATTAATGACTAATTGTGTTATCTCCGTGGATTGCGTCTGGTTGATCTCGCAGACATCACTTGATTCTGAGGTGGCTTCCCTTTTACGTGGCCGATGGTGCTTTCTTCCACCCCGGCGACATCCCCGTCGCCTAGTTGACCTAAAAAAGGGGCTGACGTGGAGGGTTCATCAGTAGAATCGGAGACGGTGGAGAAACCAAAATGATTGTGGTCAAACCTCTTATTACGCCTCCTCCTAGGCTTCCCTTGTGGCTGTTGATTGCGCCAGTTGTACACTTTTCCGGACTGGTAATCCTCCAGATCACGGTGCCATTTTTCCCTTTTAACGCGCTCAGTTTCACTTCTGTGACGTAGGGCTTGCTGTGCTATTTTATCAGTGTGTACCGTGTATTCCTCAACACTGGTCAAAGCCTGGATTTGCGCATTCAGCTCGACAATCACACCTTTAATTTTCTCCACCTCCTTACACAAAAAGTCGATATTGAGCAATATCAATTCAAAGGAGTACTTGTTACTCACCGCCTCGAATTTCATACAGAAATCTGTATCGTTGGGAAAGAGGTTAGGTCGTAGGTGAGAGCGTAAACCTCTCGGGATCCGGCGGTTCCTATAGTACTCTCTCAGAGTGCTCAGATGTAACTCCATCGTGGTCAGTCTTTTAGACTCCTGTTCACATTTGCGTTTAAGCAGATCAATGGAGGGAGTGCTTAAGAAGGAAACATCACTGGATTCGGATCCAATCAATTTCAATATTTCCTCCTCTGTATACATATATGTCGAGGTGTTGGGGGTGTCCATGTTCTTACCCGAGCCTGGGGGTACATCCATATTCACATAGAAGTGTAGACAGCAGGAATACTCCCCTGGTGCACGCTCCCCGGATCAAATTGTAGAGAAAATAGATTGGTTCAGGAGCAGCAACACAAACGGCTTATAAAGAGCAGGAATGGTGAATACGCAACAGCTGGGCAGGGGAACGCAGATCCAAAGCGGTCCAATGGCATGTAAAGAAGAATGGAGGGCCACAGCAGCGTCTCGCCAGAAAACTTCTTTATTCAGGAACACTCCTCACAACAAGGCATATAAAAAATAGTTTGCAGCAACGTTTCGGCTAGGAGTAGCCTTTGTCAAGCATGTTAACAAGTTAAAATCACAGCCTATAAGTAGCACATGACAGGCCCACCCACACCGCTAAGCAGCCAATAAGATTCAAATTTATGTATAACACACCTGTGTATGAAATCAATGGGGACCGACATACTGAAATAGATTAGCCAGCTGTAGCAAAACGTACCTATGTGAGGCCATCATATACAGAGCTCCTCCGTCCCTCCAGCGTCCCATGATCGGCAGTGCGCATGTCTGCATACGTCATCGCATGCGCCACCATGCGGCGGCGCGCGTATGACGTGCCCAAGTGAATCAGAATGCATAGTCCACGCCGGACAACTTACATCATCAGGCGGCGGCCGACTGACGCCACGAGGCCACTCCCACCTGGCGTTACGGATTGGAATATGCATGAGGACTCAAATGGGGCTGTACATGGAGGGCGATCGCACCACTGTAGCACATGCACAGTGTGCAAAAACGCTCGCCAAGGATAACAACAATAAGGCATAGAAAGCGCACTGCCATTAATACTAGCGCAAGAAAGGAACAGGGAGATATGCAAAAACATATAGGCATCGCATAGGTACAGCAGGCATAATGAAAAGAACAGGAATCACTAGATATTGATGACAAATAGTATTTTCACTGTGCACAGGTTACCATTGATAAATAATATATCATACACAGGTGTGTGTAGACAAAACTACAATGATCATCATGATGCTATAAAGCGGTGTGATTAAGGCACATAATTAAAAGAACAAAGCAAAAAATACTGTAACAGAGGAGAAATATGAAGTCAGCCATATAAAGAATATTTCTTGATTAAATCCAGATTTTAGCTGATGCCAGCCACATTAAATTCGAGATTTAAACCAAATGGCTGTAGGGATTTCAGTGTGTAGATCCATTTGAGTTCCTTCTTCCTTAATACCGCATCCCTGTCACCCCCTCTCCGTAAAGGGCCCACACTGTCAATAACTCTAAAGCGAAGCTGGTTAACAGAGTGCCCCGCCTCCACGAAGTGTTTCGCAACGGGCTTATCCATGTTCATCTTGCGTATGGTACTCTTGTGTTTGTTAATACGCTCTCTAATCTCCATGGTGGTCTCTCCCACATAAATAAGGCTGCAGGGACACTGGATGGCATAAATCACATCCCGTGACCTGCAGGTATAATAACCCTTGATTTTATATTTTTTCCCACTGTAAGGGTGGGAGAAATATTCACCTTTGAGAACGTTACCACAATTACAGCAAGATAAACATGGATAAGTCCCGTTTTTGCGCGGTGCAAGAAGTTTTTGTGTCGGTGACTGGCCACCTACATCGGATTTAACCAGTCTATCACGGAGACTAGGGTTCCGTTTGTATGCCATCAGCGGCGGGGATTTGAACTCTTCTATATCTGGCAAACCCCGTTGGAGTATATGCCATTCCTTTCTGAGGATATTGGCAATGTTGCCGCTATCCCGGCCGAAGATGGACACAAACGGAACCCTAGTCTCAGGGACCGCCTTTGTTGATTTCCGTAGTGCGGTGCACCTGTCAACCAGCCTCACCCTCTGTTTGGTTCGAGTGAGTAGGGGTTTCGGGTAACCTCATTCCAAGAAACGTGTGCACATCGTGTCAATCCTTTGTGCACACGTTTCTTCATCAGAGACAATTCTCTTCACCCTTAAGAGTTGGCTCCATGGAAGGGAGTCAAGCATTCTATGTGGGTGGTAGCTATCATGCATAAGTAAAGTGTTGCGGTCAGTAGGCTTCCGATAGAGGTCCGTAGCCAAAAGACCCTCCATCACATAGACTCGCACATATAGACAAAATCGTAGTAAAAACTATCCAGTGATAGCTACGGTGCAATGTCCATCTGTATTGAAACCATGTAGTAAATCGATATCTAAATAGCCTTCTCTGTTCTATATTCGCATCCAGAATTAAATTGCACAGTATGTATGTACTTTACCACTCCACGTCGTATGTAGCTTCTCCGATATCTTTCTAACTTTTCAGCCTGCTAGGACCTCCGTGGCGTCCCACGTGATCCAGCCGTCTTCTTGTGGCGTCCCACGTGACGGCAGCAGGAAGCAGGGCGTGTTTTAGTTTCAATAGTTTTTTATTTTATCAAATAAAGACAAAGGAGCAATCGAGCATGGACACCGCCACACTAAACAGATGAGTACATGAACAAAGACAGTACAGCTGTGGTCGCAGCCACCATTGAACAATAACATATGGCAGAGGTTTATCAAGCAGATTAGACACAGTAACCGCGTGTGTCAACAATAATGCAGGTGTAGCACTAAAGCACCTACAGGTGCAATCCATACTCCGCATCTTGGGCATTGCAATCATATAAATCAGAGAGAACACAAGCACAAATAAGAGTGAACCATGCAATCACTGTTTAGTGACTAGCAAACAATTTAAGACATAACCAAGAACTGTGGGTAACCACAGAGCAACATAGGGTAAAGTAACATCTAAGAAAAGGGGGATAATGGAGAGAGGGAAAGGAGGACACAAAGGGAGGGGGCTAAGAAGTACTCCAGTTGTATCTCCGTTGCTTCTACCGATATCCGGGGTTCCTCCCTCAAGGGGAGTAAAAAGTGCTATGAGTTCACCCACACCAAGTCACCTGCCTCAATTTAATGGGAATAATCGATGAGGGTCAAGAGTGTTCATACCTGCAAGTCTGATTAATCTCTTGTATAACTTCGGAAATCGAAGGAGGGGCCTGGTTTTTCCAGTGTCTGGTAATGACCAATTTGGCGCTGAGCAGTATATGGCCAGTAATGTGTCTATTCGGGAGAGATATATTATTAATACCAATGAACAACAAGGCTAACTCTGGGGAGGGGTCTATTTTTCGCCCCGCTAGAGTGGAAACCAAATGGAAGACTGTCTTCCAATATTCAGTGAGGATAGGGCAGGACCAGAGGATATGAAGTAAGGATCCGCCTCCTCCACAGTTCCTCCAACAATATGGCGATGTAGAAGGGTAAATTATATGAAGTCTCTGGGGGGTAAAGTACCAATGGAGGATGGTTTTTAGACCTGCCTCATAGTGAGTGACACACTTGAAATTTGATGTAATAAATCCAATGGCAGCATTCCAAGAGTCATCAGGAAAGGTCCTATTTAGTTCCCTTTCCCATCTATGGACAGGAGGGGATTTAACAAAAGTAGCTTTATCCCCCAGTATATCATATAGGTTTCTCGTGGAGTGTTTCCTGAACAGAGAGGAAACTGAAACAATCGCATTACAGATGAGTTGACCTGCGGAGGGGATTGAAGGGTTTTTGAAAGAAAGTGACGTAATCTTAAATATGTATAGAATTCAGAGTGAGGTAAAGCAAAAGTACTTTGAATGGTAGCAAAAGGGAGAATGGAGTGGTCTGCCATCAATTGGGAAATAGTGACAATCCCTCTATCTCGCCATGGCGCTAAGTTAATGTCGGGTATGGACAACTCGATAGCCCGTGTGGAAGCAATTTTAAATAGCTGGGATGATGCGTCTTTCGATGTGTTATGGATGGTGGTCCACAGGGCAGCAACATGCGATATTGTGAGAAGAGAATGTGCGGGGGAAGCAGGACTCCACAACAGGTGAATTAAGTAGTCTCTAACCGGAATATGCTGCAGCGCATGGGTTTCAATCTGCTGCCACGCTTTTTCGTTTTTGGACGCCCACCATTCCCTAGCAAAGGAAAGGCCGATTGCTATAAAATAATCTTTAGGGAGACCTGCTCCACCAGCACGCCTCCTTTTGGTCAGGAGTTCACGAGCCACTCTAGGCTTAGAGTTTCCCCATATGTACTTGCCTAGCAGTGCCTGAGCTTTCTGAAAAAATGCAGCTGGGATCGGGATTGGAAGGGCCCGAAAGATATAAATCAACTTCGGCAAGGTCATCATCTGGAACGATGCAATCCTACCCACCCAAGAGATAGTCTGCATAGAGAAGCATCAATTTTGACGTAAATTTGTTTTCCCTTAGTCCTAACAGCAGCACAAGTGGGGTATTCGCCCCTGTGAAGCTGGTCAGGACAGGCGGAATTTTTGCTGAATAAAATTCTGCATCCTTAGTAATTAATTAATTAATTAATTAACTCCCCCCTCCTTATATAGGCCGCCCTCCATAGGGCTAGTTGCTTTTTTAACAAGTAATCATAACAGCATAGAGGGAGGGATATTTGTGTGCTGCTGTTAGGACTAAGGGAAAACAAATTTACGTCAAAATTGACGCTTCCCTTACGTCCTAACCAGCAGCACAAGTGGGGAAGTAGCAAGGAACCTCGCACAAATCTTGGGAGGGCTAAAGGACTAGTAGTAGTTGAATTAACCCACAGGAGATAGAGAGCTGACCTATGGACAAGCAGCATTTAACACAGACCGTCCAAAGGCTGTTCCCTCTGAACGCCTATTCTCCAGGCGGTAATGGGAAATAAAGGTGTTCTGCGTACTCCATGAGGCAGCAGCACAAATTTGCTCTAAAGGGATTAGTTTCCTTTTCGCATACGATGTAGAAACTGCCCTTGTAGAATGGGCAGATAAGAAGGATGGCGGTGGTAAGTCTTGGGACGTAAACGCCAGCTTAATAGCCTCTTTAATCCATCTGCTCAAGGTGGGCTTGGAAACCTTGAGCCCTCTGTTGTTCCCTGAATAAGAGATCAGCAGATTTTCTGATCTCCTGAACTCTTCAGTTCTGTTCAAGTATATTCTGAGGACTCTTGGGATGTCCAAAGAAAGTAATCTCTCCTCCTCAGGAGTGTTAGAAGTAGGAGAAAACACCGGCAGTGTTATTGTCTGGTTGGTGTTCACAAACGAAGGAACCTTTGGTAGAAAGGTAGGCAGAAATCTTAACAGGACCTTGTCCTGCAGAAACCTTAAATATGGTTCCGCTGCCCCCAGAGCCTGGAGTTCCCCAACTCTCTTGGCCGAGGTTATGGCCAAGAGAAAGGCAACTTTGAGGGAAAGGTATTTTAAGTCTACCTGTTCCAAAGGCTCGAAGGGGGGGAAGCACAACCCCCTTAAGACCACTGGCAGTTCTCACTCAGGGACTGGTCTCTGGATGCTGGGCCTAAGCCTCTGAGCACCTTTAAGGAACCTCTTGATTAGGGGGTCCTGAGAAATTGGTTTACCAAGGCATGCTGATAAGGCAGCAACGTGAGCTCTCAATGTAGATGGGCTTAGACCCTTGTCTAGACCATCTTGCAGGAATTGAAGAATGTCAGAGAGAGGAGGATCTGAGGAAACTACCTCTCTATCCGTGCACCATCGCTTAAATATTTGAAATATGCGTTAATACTTCTGATTCGTAGAATCCGCTCTGGAGTGAGAGATTGTTCTCAGGACCTCCACCGAAAGCCCTCTAGCTTCTAGAAGGTAACCGGTCAGTCTCCAGGCTGTCAGACTGAGCCTCCTCAGATCTAGACAGGGACCTGTGTGATGTAACAATGCAGAAATTTAGCAAATTTCTCCCCAAAATACAGGGGGAGAGACTCTGGATAGAGTCATGCCTGTAAGACCAACACACAGGACAAAAAAAAATCAACTAGCCCTATGGAGGGCGGCCTATATAAGGAGGGGGGAGTTAATTAATTAATTAATTAATTACTAAGGATGCAGAATTTTATTCAGCAAAATTTCTGCCTGTCCTGACCAGCTTCACAGGGGCGAATACCCCACTTGTGCTGCTGGTTAGGACGTAAGGGAAGCTCGCAAAGTCAGTAGACAGGGTGGTAAGAAGGGGGACATAGTTCTGTGTGTACAATAGAGAACAGGGCGAGGTGATCTTGATTCCTAAATAGGAAACCTCTGAACACTGCCAGTCAAGGTCGTGAGAAACCTTCAGAGTGGCTAAATCCGAGGGAGAAATGTTGATGGGAAGGGCCTGTGATTTCGAACTGTTAATCTTATAATATGAGAGGGATCCATAATGGGAGATTACATCAAGTGTGGCTGTAAGGGATTGTAAGGGATTCGTCAAGGTGAGTATGATGTCGTCAGCGTATAGGGTAATGGTGTGAGATCTATCGCCAACTACAATCCCAGATATGGTGGGCAAGGTTCTGATATGTTGTGCCAGCGGCTCCAACGCAAGAATAAATAGAAGCGGGGACAACGGGCAGCCCTGTCTCGATCCGTTAGTTATTATGAAAGGGTCTGATAGGATTCCATTAATCCACACTCTCGCCGAGGGGTGTGAGTATAGACTAGTAATGGCATGAATAATCTGTCCCGAGAACCCCATCCATCGGAGAGTGGAAAAAGCGTAATCCCAGTGTAAGCGATCAAACGCTTTTTCGGCGTCCAAGGTCACTGCAAGCATGGGGAGGGAATGATGAACCTCCGCAAAATTAACCAGGTCTACAATGCGTCTGGTATTGTCGGAAGCCTGTCTTCCTGCCACAAAGCCGGTCTGGTCTGAGTGGATCAGGGAAGGGATCAAGGGAGAGAGCCTGCTTGCAATGAGCTTGGCAAAAAGTTTTATATCAGAATTTAACAGGGAGATCGGCCTGAAATTTTGGGGTACATCAGGAGGTTTGCCAGGCTTGGGTATTGTGACCACTAGTGCCTCAAGCATATCAGAAGGGAAGTCGCCCTCCATAACTCGATTAAAAAGGCTTAGTAGGTGGGGAAGGAGGTCGGGTAGAAAATGACGGTAATATTCGTTCGATAGACCATCAGGGCCTGGGGATTTACCCAACGGTAATGATAAGACTACTTTGGTCAATTCCTGGGAGGAAATAGGGGTATTAAGGGACTGAAGTTGCGATTCGGTTAGAGTGGGTAAAGACGCTTTGGATAAAAAGTCTGTCACCCGTGTCGGGTAGTCCTGCGGTAGTGGGGTATGGTCTTTTAAATTGTACAGGGTCTGATAATATAATTTGAATTGATCAGCGATGTCTCTCGGGTCTATCAACTTCGCCTTCGTAACCGAGTGAAGTAAGTATGGGATTCTGGATTTGGATTGTTGCTTTTTAAGCTGCTGGGCCAAGAGACGGCCCGCTTTATTTCCCTGGGCGTAGAACTTTGATTTCATTCTAAGGAGAGATTTATGGTAGTTTTGTAACAGTAGAGCACTCAGTTTATTTCGCGCCACACGGAGGGAATTAGAGCCTTGTAATGTGGGGGAGGACTTATTAATAGTCTCCAGATCCGTTATCTCTTTCAAGGTCAACGCTATCTCCCTCTCTCTGTGCTTCTTTAAATTGATGTTCAATTTAATCAGGGAACCTCTCATAAAGGCTTTATGAGCCTGCCATAATAAAAAATTACTCGAGACAGAGCCAACGTTGAACTGAAAGAATTCGCGGAGGTGGGCAGACAGTTCCTCGATGTGTTTAGGGTTGTTAAAGAGAAAAGTGTTGTTTCTCCACACTGGGGCCCTATGAGATTGATATTGTTCATCAAGAGTGATAGTGATGGGAGCATGGTCAGACCACTTTATCAGGCCTAACTCTGAGGAGAGGGTGTGGAGTAGGGAGGTATGGTCAACCATGAAAAGGTCTATTCTAGAATAAGAGAGATGCGGGGAAGAGAAAAAGGTATAATCCCTCTCCAGGCTATGTTGGGCTCTCCATACGTCATTCAATCCCTCCGACTGTAAAAAGGACGCTATACCCACATCTGTTCTACGGGAGGGAGAGGAAGAGTCGAGGGCAGTTTGTAGGACCGAATTAAAGTCTCCACAAAGAATCAATTTACCTTGCTTAAGTGAGTTAACCTGTCGCATGACTTTATGTAAAAACGCTAGCTGGTGTGAATTAGGGGCATATAGATTGACAAGAGTGTACACTATATTATTAATGGAGCATACTAATATTACATAACGGCCAGAAGGGGCTATCTTGGAGGCAATTAGGGTGAATGCTACCGTGTTTTTAACTGCAATAAAAGTACCTCGTTTTTTCCTGGAGAAGTGTGAGTGAAAGATGTTTGAAAAGAGGCGATGATGTACTCGAAAGGCGTCAGCTTGGAGTAGGTGGGATTCCTGCACACACAGCACGTTGGCATGGGAAGCCAAGGCCTCAGCCCAGAGATAAGTTCGCTTCTGAGGGCAGTTGAGGCCTTTGACATTGAGGCTCATAATCTTGAGACCCATCTCTATGCGTTGAAGGATACCTATATGTTAGGAAAGCAACGGAGATACAACTTCAGTTCAGTGCAATACAAAATGTAAATATAAAATCAGACAGGTATTCCCCGAAATTACAGGAAGAATATCAACTCCCCTGGGAAGGAAAGGAAAGGGTTAAAACAAACAAAGGGAGGAAAGAAAGAGAATTAGGACAGATTAGGGTGGAAGGCGACAAATCCCGTCACCTAGATAGACTAGGGGTTAGAGTCCACTGCCAGGGCTGGCGAGGTAGAGAACAAGTAGAAGGAGGTAGGAGATCGCACCGGTCCTGTATGAGCAGTAGAAAGCAGCCCACTATTAGAATCCAAGTCCTGTATCAATTCCATCATCCGGTGGGTTCTATACATTCAAGATGTCCGTTCCTAGCAGGAGTGCTGCAGACAAAGTAGAGGGCACGCATCAGTCCATGTGAAGAATGGATAAGACTATTGTGAAACAGGGGGATTATTGCCAGTGGGCTTAGTGGATAAAGGGATACCCCAAAGCCAGAGGAGATGCTTCCCCTCATCCAGATTTTTGATCGCATGAACTTGCCCATTTCTGCGAATAATAATTTTCAGGGGGTAGCCCCATTTATAAGGGACATCACAGTCCTGAAGAGCTGTAGTTATAGGTATTAGCTCTCTGCGACGGCGGAGCGTGAATCTGGACAGATCCGTGAAAAGCTTCACTGTTTCATACGGAGCCGGGAGTGGTTGCTTTCTTCGCGCCGCTGACATCATGGCTTCCTTGGTGTGAAAAAAGTGGATGCGAGCAAGGGTATCGCGCGGAATATGTGACCCTAAATGAGAGGGCTTTGGAATCCTGTGAGCCCGATCTATGATCATGTCAGGGACCGGAATCTGAGGCAGGAGCAATTTCATGAGGCCTTTCAAATATGGTTGCAATTCCTCAGGGGTCACCTCTTCAGGGATGCCTCTAAACTTTATGTTATTTCGCCTTCAGCGATCCTCCATGTCAGCTAGCTTTAAATTAATGGCTTCAATCTGGTCCGCCATGTCATTATGAGCGTCAATAAGCTCGTTTTGGGATGACGCAAATTCGCCCATTTTCGTTTCAATGTGGTCAATTTTGCGTTCAGCTGTCTGCATTCTTGTGAA
This sequence comes from Bufo gargarizans, assembly GCF_014858855.1. NCBI lineage: Eukaryota > Metazoa > Chordata > Amphibia > Anura > Bufonidae > Bufo > Bufo gargarizans. The sequence continues at coordinate 150,983,867 of NC_058084.1, forward strand.
CACAGGGTTAAGTAGTTTCCCCATATCAGTGCTGAGGGAGAATTTTAGGGCCAGCAGCATATTCTTGAGGGAGTCCTCAGTGACTAATTTAACAGAGGTAGAGAGACTGTGGAACGGGTCATCATCAGGCTGCTCAGCAGCATAGGATTTGCTAGCAAAGTCATTGACCTGTAGAGCAGAGGGATCGGAGACATCCATGTTCAGATGCTGGGAGTCTCTGAGTTGTGGCCACTCATGGAGGTCAGCGCTGCCTGAGGGGGATCGGGCGCCATCTTGTCCAGCGTGTGCGGGGTCTGCAATATCTGCAGGAGTCGGAGGAAGAGACGGCTGGGATCCATGGAGGAGGTGAGTCATCTCTGAATGGTCCGGTGGGGACGGGGAGCGGACTGCAGGTAAAGGCGATGGATCGCTGAGAGGAGACGCTGGCGGGGATTCTGTCATGGGGCCGGCTCCATCTTTTCCTCTGCCCCTCGTGAAGAAGGAGTCCACCGATCCATACTGCAATTGAGGTAGGGACCTCTTCGATTTCCCCATAGCTGCAGGGGACGGTAGAGACGGCGGGAGGCAGAAAATCAGCCACTCGGAAGCTGTTCACGCAAGGCTGGCTGGGAATATGTCGCTGCGGTGCAGGAGCTCCTCTTTCATGCGGCCATCTCGCTCAGCAGCCAGGCCACGCCCCAGCAGGGCGTGTTTTAAAGATCTCGTAAACTTCTCTGCTTCGCTATATCGGATCGATTGTTATGCTTCGAATAATTGTTAATCGCTCCTGTATCTGAACTGTATATTGTGGAGTGTAAATTTGATTGCTGTCCTTCTTAACTAAACGCGTTTCGGGGTCAAAAGAACGCCCCTTCCTCAGTGGTGGACAGCAAATACGATAATGTTCTTTTTATAGGGTCAGCAATCTTTTCCTCACAGGTGATTTCGAGAATGTATAATCCACAAAATCTGGATTTGCGATCCAAATACTGGCATTATATTCACAATATGACCCTCATTTCTTTATGTCTTTCACTCATATGTCTTACATATTGTTGCTTATTCATACACATATAATAATTATATTGAAGATAGTGATTAAAATAAACATAGTAGTTATATAAAAAAATAATTATACTTCAAACCGCACCTGCGTGTTTGTGCGTTTTTGATGCGTTAGTCAGGAATTTTGTGTGACACTATTTACATCCTTTTAATTTTGTGTGACACCCTCTTTTCATCTTTCTAGTCTCAATCACATTCTTATCATATCTAATTTCATGTCCATATCGCTCACTTTCCATGTTCACATAGCTCTTAGGTCACCATATACTCGTATCAATTTTGTTGCTCTTTTACTAAAAAATTTGATATAATATTTATCCAATCTCTAAAATTCGATATTAATAAAACTCTCATTCTTTATTCCATTAAACCTCTACGATCGCACATGCCTATTTTGGTGTGTTATCCATATGTTATTTGTTAAAAACTATAAAAAGGAAAAATATACAGATTGCCGATTTATGTGTCACCCCAGTTGCCACTGTGGTCTTTGCCTTCCTTTTCTCAGGGAAGAGAAAATAAGATGTTCCAGGCATGGAGAGGGAAAGGTATTAATAGACTACATCACTTACTAGATGGTCCTGGCCAGGCCCTCCTGCCATGGGAAGAGCTTAGGGATAAATACCAACTTACGGAAGCACACTTCCTCCCCTACCAACAAGTAAAAGCCCACTGTAGGGGACAGTCAGAGAGGATGGGTGAGGCTGAGAGACTGGTGTGGTTTGAAGCTCTTTTGGGACTTCACCAAACTCTCTTTCTGATCTATATCGCAGGATCCATAGCACTCAAACGCTAGGGCTAGTAAATAGAACCTTTAAATCATGGGAAAGGGAGCTGGAGGATCTGGATGTACCCCAAAAAAATTAGGGAGGGTCTTGAATTTGTTAGGAAGTTGCTTTCCAATGAACAATGGAGGGAGACACAATTGTGCATAATGCACAAAGCAACATATGCCTTTGATTTGAAATACAAAGAACAAAGAGGCCCTAGCCCACTATCAGAGACACTGCCCTAAATGTTTACTACCCAAGGCAAATCTCCTCCATGGCCTACTGACCTGCCCAGACTTACAAACATTATGGTCACGAACTGTGCAATACATACAGAAAGTATGGGGGATAAAAGTGAAACTTGACCCGATGCAATGTATTTTTCAATATATCCTGAGTGATCCATCAGACACACAAGGCCGAGCGGTAGCAGAAAGTGGGATACATGTGTTACTCATGTGTGTTAAAAAATCTATTCTGAGAAAATGGCTCCAACCGTCGATACCAGAGTGGGAAGAAGTCATGGGAACAATGAAATACGTATCATACATGGAGAGGCTGGAGATTGAAAGGCATAAGGAAAAGACCATAGGCAGGTTTATTAAAAAATGGGAAAAATTTATTTCAGACGTTTTTTCAGACAATGAAATACAGGAGTTAATGAAGCCGTTCCGACAGACAAAATGGTACTTAATGTCTCAGCTGAAAGGAACCTTGGGAAGGTTGGAAATTTGATATCTACATCAGCGAGGGCTAGATAAGGAGATCGCCTCATAAGCCAAGGGACACAAAAGAGATGTAATGAACGCTGGTCTTACACAGTCAGAATCGCTATTGGGTTTAAGTGGTTAGAGGGAGTTGGAACTTAGGGATGTTATATAGGGGGGAGGGAATTGTTTTGAAGAAATAAATGTAAAATTGCAGAGAAAAGATCAGGATAACATATTGTTCAGCTGTAAACCAAGATGTGACGTTTCATTTCGTGTACAATGCTGTCATTCATACCACATTTGTAACTGATGTATCTACTGTATCATATATCCTGATCAATAATAAAAAGATGTTTAAAAAAAAAACTATAAAAAGCTCTAAAAAGCTATACACACTATATTCTGTCAATTTTCTTCCTGTCTATAAATCTTTTGATGAGGGTTTCCATAGATGTGGACACTGTTATTGCTGTAAACGTAGTTCCTTTACAAAGAAAACCATAAAAGCACAATCCACACAAAACGCATTCAGTTTAGAAATCAAGGAAGGATTAACATGTGACTCGACTGATGTGATATATCTGATTCAATGTCCTTGTGCTAAACAATATATAGGGAGGACAAAAAGACCAATGCACAAAAGAATAGCCGAGCATATGAGGAGTATAAAGAAAGGCTATGAATTACACTCCCTTTCAAAACACTATAAAGAGAAACATAATTGTGACTTCTCCAGCCTTATATACATGGCTTTAGAAAGGGTAAAGAAAACCTGGAGGGGTGGTAACCATATAGCGCACATGTCAAGAGTCGAGTCCAAGAGGATTTTTGAATTTGACAGTATGATACCAAGAGGTTTAAATGCAGAAATGGAAATATTCGGTTTCCTGTAAGTGGGGTGACAGTCCACTGGTGACGAGACATCGGGTGTCTGGCTGTTTATCAGCACCCCGATCTCTCCTTCCCGGTGGACTTCCCCCCACATTTACATCTCATCAAAATTTTCATAGACAGGAAGAAAATTGACAGAATATAGTGTGTATAGCTTTTTATAGCTTTTTATAGTTTTTAACAAATAACGTATAGATAACGCACCAAAATAGGCATGTGCGATCGTAGAGGTTTAATGGAATAAAGAATGAGAGTTTTATTAATATCGAATTTTAGAGATTGGATAAATATTATATCGAATTTTTAATAATTTTTTTATTGAAATATATAAGTAAAAGAGCAACAAAATTGATACGAGTATATGGTGACCTAAGAGCTATGTGTACATGGAAAGTGAGCGATATGGACATGAAATTACATATGATAAGAATGTGATTGAGACTAGAAAGATGAAAAGAGGGTGTCACACAAAATTAAAAGGATGTAAATAGTGTCACACAAAAATTCCTGACTAACGCATCAAAAACGCACAAAAAACGCAGGTGTGGTTTTTAGTAGAATTATTTTTTAATATAACTACTATGTTAATTTTAATCACTATCTTCAATATAATTATTATATGTGTATGAATAAGCAACAATATGTAAGACATATGAGTGAAAGACATAAAGAAATGAGGGTCATATTGTGAATATACAACAAGTGCACAGGTCAAGCTTGGAGTCTTGACCAAAAATCCCAAATTGAATGAGTTATATAACCTGATCCATTGAGGGGATCAAAGGGATTAAAACTTAACATTTAATGGTGATCAATTAGAAAAAATGGCATAAAAAAGGAAACATGTAAAATAATAAATGGACAGGCCCAAATGGGCCAAACACAGTTGCACGAATAAACACCAGTATCAAGAAATGGAACGTTCTCACCTGGATGGTTGATAGATGGACCGGTCTCTGTAGATGGAACCTGGGTAACAAGATCGCAGGTAAGGAGTCCGGTTCAAGGCGGGTGCTGGTTGCAGGAGCTCGTGCAGTAAGGATGGTACCAAAAGTGCTGGACGGTAGGCAGGGTCGGGAAAAATTGGTCCCTAGTGTATCCCTGGTGATAGGGGAGGGGCTAGTCGACCCTACCTACCTATACGGAGTGCTTGCTCCGCAAGGAGCGACCCCGTCCGGATACCTAACCCTGGTATGGGCCGGTGTCCCTAATAAGCCCTAACAGTGTCCCGACGTGTCACGTTTCAGTTTAGACTAACTCATCAGGGGACGTAAAAAAATGGGCTAGCAGGCACTTTGTGCCTGAGAAGCGAAAAATGCTGGTGGCTAGACCTGTGGCAGGGACTAGCCGCAGATGTGGGAGCTATAGCAGTAAAACAGAAAAAATAATAATAACTGTTTGAGACTGCCGAAAGGTCCAGTGGGGCCTATTCGGACTCCGGGTACAGTGGCCAGGCCAGTGGGACCGGACCACAAAAAAATCCTACAAACAGGACCGCAGGTGCTGGCTGACCAGTGGGCTGTCCAGGCACATAAGCAGGGACGCCAAAACGGCGTGATGCGGTCACTGTGGGGCCCAAATCAAAGGGTATGAGATGAGGGGCTGTCAGCACTGTTAGCCTGAAGAGTGCCGTTTAAATGAGGGGAGCCAGAGCGCGCCCTTTCGCAGGGCACACCCCCTCCGGATGTCACGTGGAGACCGGGAAGGCTGATTCCTGTGAACAGCAGACCTGCGTGTGCTGGAACGCAGCGTCGGGCGGCGTGTGCGCTCCACATGCCGCCACAGCGGCCGCACCTCAGGAGCGGGGGCGGAGGCAGGTGGAACGCACGTGGAACGCAGACGCCAGCCAACGACGTCGCAAAGGCACGCAGGATAGCAGGAGGGGAGAGGTAAGACAACTGGGGGCGGGTCTGGCTTCCTAGCAACTGGACGCCGCGCAGAGACGCGCGGTGAGCCAGTGGCTATAGTGTGAGACCTGCGTGTCAGCGGTCTCAAAAAGAAGGGGAGAGAAAAATGCTCTCAGCTTCAGAGCTTCTTTGGGAGGAAAGACATAAGCAAAGAGGCCCAGATGCTGTAACAGAGAGCCGACAGAGAGGTCAGGAGGCATGGAGGACAAGAAATAATTGTGACTAGATAAATTATGATATTGAGAAATATTAAAAGAAGCAGAGGGGCTGAACAATAGGACCAAAAATGTCATCAAATGTTCACAGAAAGCAGCTAAAATTGAGCTGTTCATTGAGCCCCAATGGTGTCATGGATTTGAGATAGTATATCCAGCGAAGTTCACGCTGAAGAATCAGCCGGTCCCAATCACCTCCGCGGCGCGGCGGGAGGACCCGGTCAATGCCCATAAATGTCACATGGGCAGTGCCGTTGTGATGGGTACGAATGTGGTTGGCTATTGGCGTGTCCTTGCTCTTTGAAATATCATTGAGGTGTTCACCCACCCGCCTGCGAAACTCTCGGATGGTCTTGCCAACATATTCCTTGCCGCATTCGCAGGCTAGGCGGTAAATCACCATTAATTGATCACCATTAAATGTTAAGTTTTAATCATATTGTGAATATAATGCCAGTATTTGGATCGCAAATCCAGATTTTGTGGATTATCCATTCTCGAAATCACCTGTGAGGAAAAGATTGCTGACCCTATAAAAAGAACATTATCGCATTTGCTGTCCACCACTGAGGAAGGGGCGTTCTTTTGACCCGAAACGCGTTTGGTAAAGAAGGACAGCCATCGAATTTACACTCCACAATATACAGTTCAGATACAGGAGCGATTAACAATTATTCGAAGCATAACAATCGATCCGATATAGAGGAGCGGAGAAGTTTACGAGATCTTTAAAACACGCCCTGCTTCCTGCTGCTGTCACGTGGGACGCCATTAGAAGACGGCTGGATCACGTGGGACGCCGCGGAGGTCCTAGCAGGCTGAAAAGTTAGAAAGATATCGGAGAAGCTACATACGACGTGGAGTGGTAAAGTACATACATACTGTGCAATTTAATTCTGGATGCGAATATAGAACAGAGAAGGCTATTTAGATATCGATTTACTACATGGTTTCAATACAGATGGACATTGCACCGTAGCTATCACTGGATAGTTTTTACTACGATTTTGTCTATATCACAATTTTTTATATATGATTTTGATACGATTTTTTCATATTGGGACTTTGATGCTGCTGGTTCTCCTATCTTGATGCACATAAGACTGCCGTTGATCCATTGATATTGCTGCTGATCCATATGGCTGCTATTGCACATAGCACTTTTCCATTGCTGCTGCTTAATTGCTGCCAGTATATATAGCATTGTGGGTGTTGTTTGATATATTGCGGCCAATACATATAGCAATTTTTCTATTGTTGCTTGATATCTACTGCTGATCTGGATCTATTGATTGTATTGCTGTTACTGCACATAGCACTTTTCCATTGCTGCCTATATATAGAGTATATTGCTGCCAATTTATATAGCACTTTTTCTATTGTTGCTTGATATCTGCTGCTGATCTTGATCCATTGATTTTATAATTATTGCTGCTGATTTTTATTTTTTATTATTTACCATCACAATAAATGAATTTTAATCAAATCTATGATTGATGGTCTATGTGGCCCTGATAACAGAGTGCCCCCCTCACACATTATTTTAACTTAAGATTATACAACAGTGAGCGGGGCCGGTGCATTAGGATACAGGGACTGCACCGGTCCCTGCTGTCATTCCTAATCCAGATGCCGGCCCCCATCCCCTCCTCCCTCTCAGTTGATATACCCACCGACAGCACTGTGCGGCATTGCGGCGGCCGTGTATCATTGTAACTTGCAGCATTCGCCCCATAAGACGCACTGCTATTTTTCCCCCACTTTTGGGGGGGGGGGGGAGTGTGTCTTATAGGGCAAAAAATGCGGTACAATGTGTTACGAGAAAACAATCTCAGAATGGCTTGGATAAGTAAAAGCGTTCCAAAGTTAACACATGTCAGATTTGCAAAATTAGGCTGTCAGGAAGGGGGTAAATGGCCTGGATGTGAAGTGGTTCAACTATAAAGTTTTTGAGAGTGTTTCTCTCTTTCTCAGGTCGGAAGCAATACCGAGGAAGAAAGGAAAACTCTTGAAAGCTTGTCTTTTAAGTATTAGGTTAGTACAATAAAAAGGTATCCCTGCATACCGCAATACTCTAGTATTGTGTAATCTTATTTATATATACTTATTATTTATTTTTTAGTAGTATGATTAAGTGTTGAAAACTATTAGTGTCCCCCCATTTTTGACTGTGATATCTTATGTGCCCCCCCCCCCATATATTGTTCCTAGAGTTGCCACTGCTCTCCAGTGGGCCAGTCCAAGCCTGTTTGACTTCCATGAAGTCAAAGGTTTGCTACAGTTTGTTTGGCAGCAAGGTGATAGAAATGAATACGTTTTTGCTTTGTGGAAGGTACCTCTTTCATGGCTTTGTGACGTAGTGCCTCTCACTAGGTTTCTAGCTAAAAGAGTTAATAATATATTTTTATTTTTATGTAAATTACCTAGTTGGAGCACCAGGGTGCTGGCCATAGCACTAGGAACACTGAGCGTAATGTCACCTGTGCTCTCTGTACTCCCCCCTCCCTTTTGAGTGACAGGACTAGACATCTCATCTCTCCATTGTGAACAACTACTGCACCCATCATTGCCATTACCACTACTCCAGTCCTCCTCACAGCACTCCAACGGCGGGTAACTGCAGCAGCAATATTGGTTGTCACCCAGCTGTTATATATACGGTAACTTTGAGAAAACTGATTTTGACCCGCACTTATCGGACAATGGGGGCATATCCTAGCGATATGCCCCCATTGTCTGAGATGGGAAAACCCCTTTAACCTCATGACAAGTCCAGGATTACATCTACTTGAGGTTGTTTTTTATATTTTAGGGCATGGAGATTAGTATTGTGCGGCTGCATATATTAAACCTGCTTTCCTAGTGCTGTTATTCCCATGTAAAAGATTTCTCTGTAGGACAGAAGAATCGTCTGATTGTCCCCATTCCTTCTCGTACTTGGGGTTGCTAGGGGAAGGCCTGAAATAAATGGGCTTTACAGCATACCAACACACAGGCTCCTGCTCTCCGGGTTAGCTACAGCCCATTTAAATCTGGTTACTCCAGGGGCAGCCATGCAGGGTATTAATGATGACAGCTGACAGAGTGGTATTGTAGGTTCTGGGAGAATGAATGGTTTGGGAAGGGCTGTAGCACAAGTAAATACCTACTGACCACAGGCTGAGCAGGCAGGTCTGTACAGCTCACTTGACAGGAAAGTGTTTATGTACAGCTCACCATAGTGACCCGTCATCTACTTGTATCTCCCATCACTACAATCTATGAGATCCTCTGCTGAGCCTGGCAACCATACAGCATGTGCCTCCCATGGTTTGTCACTCAGCATTTCAGCTGTTAATGTGGAATTATTACCTTCTCCTCAGTTCTACCGAACAATCCAGGTAAGTGCAGACTGCTTCAATGCAGTAACTGAAAGCATTGTCACCTGGGTCATATGCTTGCTACAAGTAAATGTGCCCATGTATAGCTTTTTTTTGCCATATTTCCTTTTAATGTTTTTTTATAATACAAAGCTCCAAATCCTGTGTTTAGACATAAAGTTGAAACAGTTGTCTAATGAAGGCATACAGACATTATAGATGGGTCCCTGAGTAGTGATGAGCGGCAGGGGCAATATTCAAATTCATGATATTTTGCAAATATTTGGTAGAATATTAATCATATATTCGCGATTATTTTCTTGATCGCAAAAAATCGGCAATGTAATATTCGTGTAATGCGTGCAAGATACAGGCGTGGGTCACTATAGCTACATTTTTCAAGCTGCTAGAAGTTTCTTCAGACTGCAGAAAATGGTTGGCACGTCAGAACATTACAATAGCGTTATATGCAGATAGAGTGCTCCAATATATTCGCGATTGCGAAATCAGCACTAATGATGCGAATATTTTGGCGCAATACGTGCAACTTCAGATTTTAACAGGTCTGACTACTTATTAGTGATTGGTGCACTGAGTATTGTTGTGAACTTGGAACATCACAGCACTATGTATGTATGTAGCATACATACATACATACATCACAGCACTATGTATGTAGCATGTACAGTTGCAAGAAAAAGTATGTGAACCCTTTGGAAGGATATGGATTTCTGCACAAATTGGTCATGAAATGTGATCTGATCTTCATCTAAGTCACAACAATAAACAATCACAGTCTGCTTAAACTAATAACACACAAAGAATTAAATGCTACCATGGTTTTATTGAACACACCATGTAAACATTCACAGTGCAGGTGGAAAAAGTATGTGAACCCTTGGATTTAATAACTGGTTGAACCCCATTTGGCAGCAATAACTTCAACCAAACGTTTCCTGTAGTTGCAGATCAGACGTGCACAACGGTCAGGAGTAATTCTTGACCATTCCTCTTTCCAGAACTGTTTCAGTTCAGCAATATTCTTAGGATGTCTGGTGTGAATCGCTTTCTTGAGGTCATACCACAGCATCTCAATCGGGTTGAAGTCAGGACTCTGATGGCCACTCCAGAAGGCGTATTTTCTTCTGTTTAAGCCATTCTGTTGTTGTTTTACTTCTATGCTTTGGGTCGTTGTCCTGTTGCAACTTGCAACACCCATCTTCTGTTGAGATTCAGCTGGTGGACAGATGACCTTAAGTTCTCCTGCAAAATGTCTTGATAAACCTGGGAATTCATTTTTCCTTTGATGATAGTAATCCGTCCAGGCCCTGATGCAGCAAAGCAGCCCCAAACCATGATGCCCCCACCACCATACTTCACAGTTGGGATGAGGTTCTGATGTTGGTGTGCTGAGCCTCTTTTTCTCCACACATAGTGTTGTGTGTTTCTTCCAAACAACTCAACTTTGGTTTCATCTGTCCACAGAATATTTTGCCAGTACTGCTGTGGAACATCCAGGTGCTCTTGTGCAAACTGTAAACGTGCAGCAATGTTTTTTTTTGGACAGCAGTAGCTTGCTCTGTGGTATCCTCCCATGAAATCCATTCTTGTTTACTGCTTTACGTATCGTAGATTCGCTAACAGGGATGTTAGCGTATGCCAGAGACTTTTGTAAGTCTGTAGCTGACACTCTAGGATTCTTCTTCACCTCACTGAGCAGTCTGCACTGTGCTCTTGCAGTCATCTTTACAGGACGGCCACTCCTAGGTAGAGTAGCAGCAGTGCTGAACTTTCTCCATTTATAGACAATTTGTCTTACCTTGGACTGATGAACAGCAAGGCTTTTGGAGATACTTTTATAACCCTTCCCAGCTTTATGCAAGTCAACAATTCTTAATTGTAGGTCCTCTGAGAGCTCTTTTGTGCGAGGCATCATTCACATCAGGCAATCCTTTTTGTGAAAAGCAAACCCAGAACTGGTGTGTGTTTTTTATAGGGCAGGGCAGCTGTAACCAACACCTCCAATCTCATCTCATTGATTGGACTCCAGTTGTCTGACACCTCACTCCAATTAGCTCTTGGAGATGTCATTAGTCTAGGGGTTCACATACTTTTTCCACCTGCACTGTGAATGTTTATGGTAACATTTAATTATTTGTGTGTTATTAGTTTAAGCAGACAGTGATTGTCTATTGTTGTGACTTAGATGAAGATCAGATCACATTTTATGACCAATTTGTTCAGAAATCCATATCATTCCAAAGGGTTCACATACTTTTTCTTGCAACTGTATGTATGGACAGCAGAACCTATTAGCTACACTATATCACTATCTCCCACTAACTATCTGTATTATATATATAAGATAACTAACTAACTAATTATCTAATGTAATGACACAGGAAAGCAGAGAGCACAGCAATAACACTGCTGTCTCTCTCAGATCTGCAAAATACTGCATACAAGGGCTGCTGGGGAGGTTCTTATATACACTGAACAAAAATATAAACGCAACACTTTTGGTTTTGCTCCCATTTTGCATGAGCTGAACTCAAAGATCTGAAACATTTTCAACATACACAAAAGACCCATTACTCTCAAATATTGTTCACAAATTTGTCAAAATCTGTGTTAGTGAGCACTTCTCCTTTGCCGAAATAATCCATCCCACCTCACAGGTGTGGCATATTAAGGTGCTGATTAGACAGCATAAATATTGCACAGGTGTGCCTTAGAGTGCCCACAATTAAAGCCCACTCAGAAATGTGCACAGTTTTGCCTTACTGGGGGGGGGGGTTATAAAACCAGTCAGTATCTGGTGTGGCCACCATTTGCCTCACGCAGTGCAATACATCTCAGTTGCATAGAGTTGATCAGGTTGTTGATTGTGGCCTGTGGAATGTTGGTCCACTCCTCTTCAATAGCTGTGCGAAGTTGAGGATATTGGCAGGAACTGGAACACGCTGTCCTATATGCCGATCCAGAGCATCCCAAACATGCTCAATGGGTGACATGTCTGGTTAGTATGCTGGCCATGCAAGAACTGGGATGTTTTCAGCTTCTAGGAATTGTGTACAGATCCTTGCAATATGGGGACGTGCATTATCATGCTGCAACATGAGGTGATGGCCGTGGATGAATGGCACAACAATGGGCCTCAGGATCTCGTCACGGTATCTCTGTGCATTCAAAATGCCATCAATAAAATGCACCTGTGTTTGTTGTCCATAACATACGCCTGCCCATACCATAACCCCACCGCCACCATGGGCCCCTCAATCCACAATGTTGACGTCAGCAAACAGCTCACCCACACAACGCCACACACGCTGTCTGCCATCTGCCCTGAACAGTGAAAACCGTGATTCATCTGTGAAGAGAACGCCTCTCCAACATGCCAGACGCCATTGAATGTGAGCATTTGCCCACTCAAGTCGGTTACGGCGATGAACTGCAGTCCAGGTCCAGACCCCGATAAGAACGACGAGCATGCAGATGAGCTTCCCGGAGATGGTTTCTGACAGTTTGTGCAGAAATTCTTTGGTTATGCAAACCGATTGTTGCTGCAGCTGTCCAGGGGCTGGTCTCAGACGATCATGGAGGTGAACATGCTGGATGTGGAAATCCTAGGCTGGTGTGGTGCAGTCAGCATGCCAATTGAAGGCTCCCTCAAACGTTGTGACATCTATGGCATTGTGCTGTGTGATCAAACTGCACATTTCAGAGTGGACTTTTATTGTGGGCAGTCTAAGGCACACCTGTGCAATATTCATGCTGTCTAATCAGCACCTTGATATGCCACACCTGTGAGGTGGGATGGATTATCTCGGCAAAGGAGAAGTGCTCACTAACACAGATTTAGACAGATTTGTGAACAATATTTGAGAGTAATGGGTCTTTTGTGTAAGTAGAAAATGTTTCAGATCTTCGAATTCAGCTCATGCAAAATGGGAGCAAAACCAAAAGTGTTGCGTTTATATTTTTGTTCAGTGTAGTATGAGTTAGGCAACTTTCCTATTGGTTGCTAGGGATGTTGCTAAGCTCAGACAAAGACATTGCAGCCTTCTCATTGGCCCACAAGCAATAAGGGAGGTTACAGATGAAAAAAAAAATCTAGAATATTCAAAATTACGAATATATCACTGTATTCTAAATGTTCGCGAATTCTCGAAGTGCCGATATTCGCGATTAATATTCGGAAGTGCCGATATTCGCGATTAATATTCGCTATTCGAATATTTGCGCCCAACACTACTCAGGACCTTCTCTGTGAGCCAGAAAGAAAAGCTGATACATGAGAGTGGCTTCCAATCTGGCTGACTTGATCAATCCTTGTATTTACATGGATAATCCATTTTTGGAATGCCTGCCATGTAATTGTACATCTGCCCTGTTGTGGCAGTTGGCTGGAAGCACTTTTCGTGGCAACATCAGCTACTTGCTTGGCTGCTGGGAGTCAGGCCCTCAACAATCTGATGCGACAACTCCTTTGAAGGAGGTATCCCACAATCTAGCCCAGTAGTATCATAAGTTTTGAAAGGAGGCTGTCCCACACCCACAAAAATATACCTGGTGCTTCCCTTCCATCTATTTTGATCCCTTTTCTCCCAGTCCTCAAGCTTTCTTCACAAAGAAAACAGGGCGGTACATATATCTAGCCTCTTATAATGTAAGGATAATATGTTGTGTCTTTGATTTACCGTAAATGGGGGCTAAACTGCAATACCAGATATGGACAAGAGTTACACTCTTTCTAGACAATAAAAGTGGTTTTGCATTACATCACAAGTGACATATAAGATAATAGTAGTGCCATGATACATGTGACAGAGTAAAACAGTTTGATCTATAATGTAAATTCCAATAATTCACATAGTAATACCAGTAACAGTACGCCGCGGCCTTCCAAAGAAAAGCAAACCATCAGCCTGCATTCTCCAAGAGGTCACGACATCCGGTTGGGAACGGTTTCACAAAGCGAATACAAAAGTAAACAGGTAAAAGAAAACAAGTAAAAAAGGTAGAGTCAGGTGAAAAACAAATAGAGAACATCACTCTCTCTGACGGTGCCTCTGCCTTGAAGTATCTAATAAGAGACAGGGGTTACCAATTATGAGGTATAAAGTGGGTGTAATAACCAATGGGCCCATGTGTTATCCTTTTTTTGGGGGTGTATGATAGAGGGCGGGAGAGATTTTTCGTATCTACAAGTGGTGTTCACTGCAAGTATGAGCTCTTTTATATTTGGGAGGTCTGTTGACTTCCAATGACAAGTAATTACTAATTTGGCACGTAATAGAATGTGTCCTACCAGATTAATATGTGATATGTGAAGATGGTGCACACCTATAAACAAGAGAGCAAATGCTGGAGTGGGAATAATGGAAATTGAAATACCGTAATTTGAGATATCAGGTCAAAAACTTGTTGTCAGTAAAGTGTCAACTTAGGGCATGCCCACAGAATATGGAGTAGTCCCATATCTGCTGTCCCGGGGTACATAAGGCTCAGCCTGCCAGGAGTTAGGTACCATCGGAGGAGAGTTTTCACTCCTGCTTCATAATGTGGTGACACATTTAAAGTTAGTCGAGAGGAAGCTTATAGCTTGGGATCATTCATCATCCTCATGTGGTTGCCCAAGATCCTTTTCCCACGCTAAAATGGGATTAGATTTGACAAACGTTGCTTTATCACCAATTAAGTCGCATATATTTCTGGTGGTGTGCCTTTTGTGTAGAGAAGAGTTCTAGAATAGTCTCATAATATCAGGGTTAGTACTTGGAGGTATTTTTAACATTTGTGTCAAAGTAGTGTCTTACCCTTAAATGGTTATAAAACTCTATGAGGAATATGAAAAAGATCAATGACTCAATTTGGAGCCATGATTTATCAGATGTAGTACTCCACCATACCCTAAGGAACGAAGGGCTTATGTCATTGTAGTAGTCTCTAATAGAAGGTAGTCCCAAACCCCCTGCACCCCTTCTCCATATCATCAAGCTATAGGCTAATCGGGGTTGACTTGATTTCCAAAGGTATTTGTTCAGAATATTTTGTGCAATCCTAAAGAAGGATTCAGGTATAGGTATTGGAATAGCTTGGGTAATGTCATCATTTGAAACAAGGCTATTCTGCCCACCCATGAAATATCTTTCATCGCAAAGCTATTAAGGTCTTGAGTTAGAGTAGAGATTAGGGGCTCATAAGGAGGGTGGAGCTAGAGGAGGTGAGTTTGACTCCCAAGTAAGTTAGCTCTGAGGTTTGCTAGTCTAGGGGGTATTTATTCTTCAGATGTCTAATTTCAGAGAAAGGGATATTAATAGGAATAACCTGAGATTTTGATTAATTGACCTTATAGTAGGACTGCGATCCAAAGTGAGATATAGTCTGCAATGCATTCCCAAGGGACTTGGTCGGGTTTGTCAAGGTAAGTATAATGTCGTCTGCATAAAGTGAAATAGTATGGATGGTGGAACCTACTGCAACCCCTCTATCTCGTTTGTGCTTCTTATATGTGGTGCCAAGGGTTCTAAGGCTAGAATAAAAAGAAGGGGCGATAGTGTACAACCTTGACGAGACCCATTGGGGATAGGGAAACCAGTAGATAGTACCCCATTCACAAAAACCTTTGCTGTTGGGCTGGAATATAAGCTAGATATAGCACTTAGGATGGGACCATTAAAGCCCTTTGAGTCTAAAACCGAGAAGGCATATGGCCAGTACAATCTGTCGAATGCCTTTTCGGCGTCCAGGGTCACCACCAACATAGGAGAACCATGTAGTTCTGCATAATTGAATAGATCCAACACTCTGCGAATATTATCAGAGGCTAAACGTCCTTTAATGAAGCCTGATTCATCAGAGTTGATCAATGATGGGAGAACTAGGGATAGTCTGGAAGCAACTAAATTTGCAAAGATCTTAATATCTGAATTCAGCAGGGAAATGGGTCTAAAGTTTTGTGGAGTGTCATTGGACTTGCCCGGTTTAGGGAGAGTAATAATCAGGGTCTGGAGCATATCTGACGGGAAGGGAGTGCCCGTCATACAATGTTGATAACAAGGAATGAAACTGCTTGTAATATTCATTTGAAAGGCCATCAGGGCCAGGGGTTTTCCCTGAAGGGAGGGATGAGATCAATTTATGGATCTCTATTTTAGTAAGAGGGGCATTCAGATTCTCCAGCTGGGTGGGTGATAGGAAAGGGAATGAGGCTTTCGTTAAGAAATCCGCAACTAGAGTGGTATAGTTATCAGACAGGGTGATATTGTCTTTAATATGATAGAGTTTCATGTAGTAGAGCCGAAATTGTTCTGCAATATCTCTTGGGTTTGTTAATTTTGCACTAGTTTGGGGGTGGGTTATATATGGGATCCTGGATTTAGTTTGTTGAGCTTTTAGTTTTCTAGCCAGCAATCTTCCAGCCTTATTACCTTGCGCATAATATTTGGATTTAAGCCTAAGTAGTCCCCTTCCGTAATCCTGCATTAACGCTGATCTCAGGTTATCTCTTTCCTTCTTCAATTCTTCTGAAGTTTGGGGGTCTGGTTTTTGTTTATTAACTTTTCTAGTTTAGAGATTTTGTCCACTATTGTCTTGACTACTAACTCCGTTCTTTTTTTCCTTTGTGGTTAATTTTGATAAGCAGACCTCTAACAAAAGCTTTGTGCGCCTGCCAAATTATGAAGGAGTCTGGTACTGAATTCACATTAAAGTTAAAGTATTCTTGTATAGCTTGAGAGATCTCTGCCTGGTAGGAGGGGAGGCTGAAGAGGAAAGTGTTTTTCCTCGATACCAGAATTGTATGATGTTGGTATTGGTCCTCTAAGGTAATAGATATAGGGGCATGGTCAGAACCAGTGAAGAGACCTATTGTAGAGGCCTTTGTGTGAAATAGAGTGTTTTGGTCTACTAAGAATAAGTCTATGCGAGAGTAAGATCCATAAATTGGGGAAAAGAAGGAGTAGTCTTTTTCTTGGCTATGTTGTGCATGCCAGGGGTCAATGAGTCCTTCAGAGTGAACAAAGGAATACAGACCACTAATAGAGAGTCTAGATGGATTAGTGGAATCTAAATTGGGGTCCACTATGAAATTAAAGTCCCTGCAGAAAATTAACTTTTTCAGTTTGTGGACGTGCCTCATCACTTTGTGAAGGAAAGATACTTGTTGCTCATTTGGTGAATAAATATTAACTAGGGTGTATACAATATTATTGATAGAGCAAACCATAATGATGTAACACCCTTTATCTGCTTTATGTGAAATTATTGAGAGTGAGATTTTGATAGCAATGAAAACCCCCCTGGCTTTTTTGGAGTGGTGTGAGTGGAGTACATTAGGGAATAAGCGGTGCTTAACTCGATGTGTGTCCTTATTTAAGAGGTGGGTTTCCTGAACACATAGTATATCAGCTTCTATATTCAGGGCCTCCTTCCACACAAATGCCCTCTTTTGAGGGCTATACAGCCCCTGTACATTCAAAGACATTATTTTGATCCCCATTGTATAGGGTAGTATCAATTGATATACATGAAGCACTGCTTGAGAGAATTAACATAATGTGTCCCTACATAGTTTAAGAAGATAACATAGAGAAACATAACCAATATGCAAACATGAAGTAAACAACATGATAACCAACACTGGGTTACCTGCATGATGAAAGGTAGGGCAAAGGTTCTTTCAGAGAAGCCGAGAGTAGAGAAGGCCTTGAGGTAAATCAGCCTCTTTCAGGTGAGGTGGAGGTGCAGCCACTGTTGGGGAGACAAAAGAAAAAGAGACCTCCAAAATACTGTGCTTGGAGCCCGCTAGGGACTACGTCACCCCATCACGGAGCCCATCAGGCAATGCAACCTATTACAACAGATTACAGGGATTAATCAGAATAGTCCCCAAGACTGCAGCGCAACTTCAGGGTCCCTGATTTTTCCTTAGGTGCACTTACTTCCATTCTCGTAAGATGGGAGGGAGTGTGGAGGAAGCGTTCCTTGATTCCGGATGAATAATTGGGATCTTCCATTCTTGGAGTAGACTTTTGTCTTCCTCAGGAGTGTGGACTACATGGAAGTGTCCGTCCTTGGATATTAGAAGCTTTATGGGGAAACCCCAGCGATAGGCAATATTGCAATTGCGTAATGACAGAGTAATTGATAGGAGAGAGCGCCTTTGTATCAGAGTCATTGCAGACAAGTCAGTGAATATTTTAACTGGCTGGAAGAGGAAAGGCAGTGTACCAGCCCTCCTAGCAGCCGACATTATAGCTTCTTTAACGTGAAAAAAGTGAATTCACGCTAAAGTATCCCTTAGGATGCTTGGGCCTAGATGTTTTGGTCTTGATCATGATCAGTGAGCTCTGGTATAAGTTTTCTAAAGAGTTCTTTGATGTAGTTGGACAGTCCCTGGGTCGGCACTAGTTCAGGTAGGGTAAATGTGATATTGTTCCTATGGGAACGATCCTCAAAATCCGCCATTTTTCTTTTAATAGCTTCTACCTCCTCCGCCATATCATTGTGGGCGTCTATCACTGTGTTTTATGAAGTGGCAAATTCGCCCATTTTTGTTTCTATGTGTAAAACTCTGCTCTCCATTTCCTGCATTTTAGCAGACATTGGGTGAAGCAATGAAACTATGTCATGTTGAAGTGAGGCCTTCAGCGCCATCAGCATCTGCTTCAGAGTTGCCTCTGTGGGAGGGTTATTTGAGGTAGGGAAGTTGAGAAACGCATCAGTGTGGTTTTCAGGGGTTGTAGAGGCCTCTGGTGAGGCACTGACCTGAGTGAAATCTGAGTTGTCCATCCTGGGCCTCTGTTTCTTGGGGCTGAAGGATGGAGAGACAACAGGCCATTCCGTCTGGGCGTCGGAGGAAGCGAGGGTATGGAGGGATCCAGAGATGGAGGAGAGTCTGGGCGCGGCGGTGGGGATGCCGATCCTGGCGAAAGCGCTGGATACACGATGCGTATGGAGGCGGGAGATGAGGCTCTGTTGTGCGAGGCAGCGCCATCTTTGCCCTTCCCCTTCTCAAAATAAGATTCCAGGTTTGCGCTGTTAATCTTCAGGAGGACTCTTTTGTTCTTCCCCATAGTTTCAGGGGTGAAGTTGGAGTGTAGTACCCTTAGAATAAGCCGTCTAGCTGGAGGATAATCTCAGTGTTTAGTCGCTGTGCTGCAGGAGCTCTTCACTCACGTGGCTATCTCTCTCGGAAGCCCAGGCGCCTCCTCATAACGCACTTTAATGATACTCTAAGACAACAATCAATGATGAACACATCCCTCAATCGTGTACATTTCTGATGAATGGTTCAATCAGTTGAAACAACTATGGGACCTCTTTTGATGTTGGCAATGTCAGTATGTCTTAATGTTTGTATCTCCAGTTCATTGTTCTAATATCAAGATCTTAATACTTTGTATACTTTGCATATTATAGATAAGAAGATTTCAGCCCTATGACTTTCCTCAGTGTGGTGAATTCCAGTTATCAACAATGGTATCTGAGACTCTCACAGTCTTCAATCTGAATGGCAAGCAGTTAACTGAGATACCAGAATATGTCCTCAAATCTTCAGATTTAAAGTGTTTGCAGCTCAACAACAACTCGATCAAGGAGCTACCACAAGATTTACAATGTCTCCTAAAATTAGAGATATTGTCTATGGATGGAAACTTGCTAAAATGTCTACCTCCAGAAATAGGTAATCTATCCCAACTCCAAGCCATAAACCTAAGCAATAACCTAATAGCACATCTACCAGATGACATCTCAAGCTTTCAGCACATCAGGCAGCTCTTTGTCTCTCATAATCATCTCACAAAAGTGCCTTTATGCATAGGAAAACTGACAACATTGCAGATTCTGGGGCTGAGTGGTAACCAACTGAAGTCATTACCAGATACAGTGGCCAAACTCAAGAACCTGCATGTGCTGAACCTAGAAGGCAATCAGATCTCCACGTTACCCAAATGTATTTTCAGACTCCCACAATTAGTTAAGCTTTGTCTATGTGGTAACCAGATTAAAAATTTGCCAAAAGAAATTGGAGATCTAAGGAACCTCCGAGAACTCTTGATAAGCAAGAATCAGATTGCATTCTTGCCAATACAGCTGTATAACTTGACCAATCTAGAAGAACTGATCATTAATGACAACCAACTAACTAAATTGTCAGACAAGATTGAGCAGCTACAACAACTAAAAGTTCTTTCCATTGCCAATAATTTATTTCAGATTATCAGCGATAAACTGTGTAGCTGTCAATGTATAAAGACTTTAATCCTGACAGGCAATCAATTGTGTTCCCTTCCTGAAAAGATCCACAAGTTAACCAACTTAATGGAGCTTCATGTTGACCGCAATATGTTGGCGCTTCTACCAGAACAACTGGCGCATTTGAAGCATTTGTCGGTGATGGCCTGTGGAGACAATCATCTGCTTTATCTCCCAATTGAACTGAATAACTGTTCACAGATAACCAAATTGGACTTCAGTGGTAACCAGTTGTCAGAATTCCCTCAAGCTTTGTCCTCAATGTTTGATCTGCTACATTTAAATCTCAATCATAATGAAATTCAAGAAATTCCACAAAGCATCATTTACAACTCTAAGCTTAAATTCTTAGAGATCAGTGGAAATAAATTACAGGAGTTCTCTGACTATATTTGTACACTTCACAATCTCATTTACTTGGATTTTGGCAACAACGAGCTTCAAGGCATCCCAACAAATGTGGCTGACATGGTATCCTTGTGTGATCTTCTTCTTCATTGCAATAAGATGACAAGATTTCCTTCTGAATTGTGTACTTTACAAAGCCTTCAGAGACTCAACCTGTCAGGAAATCAGATTCAATCTTTACCTGTGCAGATCAGTCAGTTAGAGTCACTTAAGGAGCTGGATCTTTCCAACAATAATTTCAAGGCTTTCCCAAGAGAAGTGTTCCATGTTTTGTCCCTGGAAACTCTACATATCAGGGATGGCAGTGGCAACAAGGTATTCTTTCCTAATATTCATGTTGTACTTAATATTGTTTCATTAAATAGTATATTATAGCATCTTCTACCTCCTAGGGTAAAGATAAAAATATCTGGATCTGGTTCTCCTCCACTTTACAAAATGCATGTAAAAATATGAAAAAAAGTCTTCGCACTGCTGGGGCATAAACTGGTTCTGGGGTCTAAAGTACTGGTTACTTTCTATTAATACACACTACCAGAGAGTGGGTGACAGGTGCATGAACATCCAGTGTGGTCACTGGCTAATAGTTGTAGTTGTTGCTAAACGACAGCTCAACTTGTTCAGGAAATACAAAATGAGTGCAGCACGTCCAAAATTATTTAGAATTAACATATATACAGTATGTACCTATAGCATTATACAGTAATTGGACATCCCTGATGAAACCAATGTATGCTCCATTACTTTCTGCGCTGTGCACTTTATTTAATGTGTACCACTATGGTGTCATATCTTGGCCTATTATGTTTTGTGTTATTAGCACTACTGTATACTGTAATTTACATAATTCCCTATTATTGTCACAAATAGGTAGGGATGAGTGCAGCCCTACAGTATCTCCACCCACACCCCTATCCCTACCTACTTGCGCGGTCCTTCCTAACCAACGGGTACAACTGGGTTGCAGTCCCTAGCTTACGTATGTGCAGGGCACTAAAGAAAGGAAAACAATAAACAAGGCAGATCACACAGAAGCAAGAGCTTCCCAGGCTGGTACAGAATAGCAATAGAAGCAAGGGGTCCGAGGACAAGGTTCAGGAGGTAACACAAGCACAAGGGGTATAACAATAACAAGAGTACTAGCTGAGGTCAAGAGCCAGGAGATCGCGTCAGTACCAGGGTTAACACCAGGTGAGAGTCAAATACAAGCCAAGGTCAGGAGCCAAGAGGTTGCGTCAGTGCAAGGGGTAACACCAGGTCAGAATCAATTACAAGCCGAGGTCAAACAGACAGAAGTCGCACAAGCAGGATACGCTTGTGAGGTAGAAACACCAATCACTGGCAACCTGTGGCAAGCAGGTTACCTGCTTAAATAGGTCCTCTTGACGGGTCACATGACGTGGCCAGCATCACATGACCCATGTCCAGTATCTCAGTACACCTGAGCGTTGACTCATTAACATTAGCGCTCAGTTCCCCACCTGCTCGTTGTCTAGGAGATAGAGGACGCCAGCCGCACAGGATGCCGGCAACGCTGCAGAGGGAGAGCGCGTCGCCGGCTCTCTGTTACAATTATATAATAGGTAATAAATAGTATGTTACCCAGATATTGAATTCTGCTCCACATCATGTGACCAAGGTAAAATATTGTAATAATATATTCTGCTTTATTACATAAAATGCTGTTTTATGCCACTTTCTTCGCTCCTCCTCATGAGCGGGATGGCGACGGTGCTGCAGAGGGAGAGCGGCTCCCCGTTACAGTACCCCCCCTTCCATGAGGGGCCACTGGACCCAATATCACTGGAGTTGGTTTTTCTATGTGAGCTAAATGGAATTTCTTCTCCGGACCAAAACCCTTCCAGTGAACTAAATATTGCAAATAACTACGAACTTTCCTCACATCAAGGATTCTAGAGACCTCATTCTAGTTGACCGGCAACTTCTACTGGCGGCAGGGATTCCTGTGCCAGAAATACAGGCAACACATACTTTTTTAGTAAAGCTTTGAGAAAAACATTATGAGTGCGAAAGGAGTCAGGTAACCGTAACCTAAAATACACAGGATTAATGATGTCAATAATCTCATAAGGGCCAATAAATCAAGGTGCCTATTTACCCTATGTACCTTCAGACACAAATTTTTGGTGGATAACCACACCTTGTCTCCCAAGCCAAAATCTACCCTCTCAAGAGCTCCTTTTGTCAGCATTAACCTTTTGAACCTCCTGGGCTTTTTTTTAGGTTCAACTGAACCTGGGCCCAGACTGTGCACAGTTCTTTAAATCCTAAATCAGCTTCAGGCACCTGAGAGGAAGACGACGAGAATGAACGAAATCGCGGATGAAATCCAAGATTACAAAAGGAAGAAATACCAGTAGACAAGTTCACCTGATTATTAATGGCGAATTCCGCCAAGGACAAATGTTTCACCCAAAGCTGTTGGTTGTCGGAGACGTACCACCTCAAATACTGTTTCCGAGACTGGTTTGAACGTTCAGTTTGACCTTTGGTTTCCAGATGAAAGGACGAAGAATAGGAAAGAGAGATAGTAAATTTATGCTAAAAAGCCCTCCAAAATTTTGAGACGAATTGAACGCCTCTATCTGAAACTATATTCTCTGGAATTCCATGTACATGTATTACATGATCCATGAAAAGGAAAGCTAAAGTCTTAGCATTGGGAAATTTTGACAGAGGGATGAAATTAACTATTTTGCTAAACCTGTCAACGATTACCCCTACAACCGACTTACCCTCCAAAACCGGTAGGTCGGTAATAAAATCCCTAGAAACATGGGACCAAGGTCTACTAGGGATGGGCAGTGGTCACAACTCACCCACCGGACAGGATCTAGAAGTTTTGGACCTGGCACAAACCTCACAAAAGGATACATATGACTGGATATCTCTAAGACAAGGTGGTCCACCAGTAAAACCTTGAAACTAGTTCCTTGGTGGCATTTAAGCCTGGATGCCCACTAAAAACAGAATTGTGGCACTCACCTAGCAGTCGGAGACGCAAATGACCAGGGACAAACAACTTATCTTTAGGAGATTGTACTGGAGCCAAGTGTTGTTCCGCAGTAATTTCGGTCGTCAAATCGGAGGAGACCGAAGCCACAATGATACCTGCCGGCAAAATAGGTTCTGGAGGAGTATCAGGAGACTGTAAGGCCCAAAAACTCTGGGATAGGGCATCCGCTTTGACATTTTTACTTCCTGGCCTGTAAGAAATGCAAAAGTTAATTAAAGCATGTAAAAAAGCTAAAGCGTGTAAAGAATAATGCCCACCTAGCCTGTCTGGGATTCAAACGTTTAGCAGATTCCAAAGACATTAAATTCTTATCAGTAAGCACCGTAACACGATGTTGAGCCCCCTCCAAAAAATGACGCCATTCCTCAAAGGTCCATTTAATAGCAAGTAACTCTCGATTACCAATGTCAAAATTTCTCTCAGTAGAAGAGAACTTACGAGAAAAATACGCGCAAGGTCTCAGATTAGTGAGAGTTGATGACTCTTTGTAGAGTACTGACCCTAACCCATCCTCGGAGGCATCAACTTCAACCACAAAAGGCCTTTCTTGGTCTGGTTGAACTAATACTGGGGCATTAACAAAACACCTCTTGAGTGTTTCAAAATCCTCTATGGCCTCTGACGACTAATTCACAAAATCGGCCCCCTTCTTGGTTAGGTCAGTGAGAGGCTTAGCAATAATAGAAAAATTCCGATAATAATTAGAAAACCCCAGAAAGCGTTGTAACGCTTTAAGAGAGGAGGGTTTACCCATTCCAAAATAGCCTGCACCTTCCCCGGATCCATCTTAAAGGATTGGAATGTGAGGATATATCCTCCACTCCAAATATACACTTTTCGTTTTTAGCGAATAATCGGTTCTCCCGAAGAACCTCCAGTACCTGTCTAGTGTGAATAACGTGAGAATCCCTGTCAGGTGAATAAATCAAAATATCATCCAAGTAAACAATCACGAATTTTCCAATAAATTGTCTAAAAATGTCATTAACAAAATTTTGGAAAACTGCCAGAGCATTACATAAACCAAATGGCATAACCAAATATTCATAATGACCCTCAGGAGTATTAAAGGCCGTTTTTCACTCGTCCCCCTCCTTAATTCGAATAAGACTATAGGTCCCTTCAGATCAAGTTTAGTAAACCAGTGAGCTCCAAGAACTTGATTATACAGGTCTGGAATCAAAGGCAAAGGGTACTGGTTCTTAATTGTAATCTTATTCAACTATCTAGAATCGATACGTGGTCTCAGTCCACCGTCCTTTTTCCCAACAAAGAAAAACCTCGCCCTCATAGGAGACACAGAGGGTCTAATATGTCCTTTTTGCAAGCTCTCCTTCAAATAGTCCCTCAAAGACTCCCGTTCCGGACCAGACAAGTTAGAAATACGACCCCTAGGGTACTTAGATCCTGGAATAAGATTGATGGAACAATCATATGGTCTATGAGGGGGAAAGAAATTAACATCGGACATGGAAAACACATCAGCAAAGTCATTAATGTACATGGGAAGGGTTTTTGATTATGTAGAGATTCTAGCCTGAATAACAGGTAGACACCATGACTCACATTTTAACCCCCATTTTTCTAATTTACCCATGGACCAGTTGATGACTGGGTTATGAACCTGGAGCCAAGGCATGCCAAGAACTATTTCCACGGGTAAATTATTTAATACCAGAAAAGAGCCGCACTTCGTATGGAGGGCCCCCACAGTCAAGGTTACCTCAGGGGTACAATATTCTACTGTTCCACCCACTAAAGGGGTAGATTCAATAGCAATAAGATAAATGGGCAATCCAAGGGAAAGCACAAAATTGTGGTCAATAAAATTAGAAGCAGACCCTGAATCAATAAATGCTTTCCAAGACCCCTTACAAGAACCAAAATATATAGTCACAGGTAACAATATCTTCTCTTTAACCTTTTCATGACCAAGATTCATTGATGCCCCAGTGTCCATGTCAAAATTTGCAAATCTGACATGCGTCACTTTATGTGGTAATGGCTTTGGAACACTTTTATTTATCCAAGCCATTCTGAGATTGTTTTCTCGTGGCATATTGTACTTCATGATAAATTTGAGTCAATATATTTCACCTTTATTTATGAAAAAATCCCACATTTACCAAAAATTTAAAAAAATTCACAATTTTCCAAATTTCTATTTCTCTGCTTCTAAAACAGAAAGTCATACCTAATAAAATATTTATTACTTAACATTTCTCATATGTCTACTTTTTATGTTGGCATCATTTTGGAAATGTCATTAAATTTTTTTAGGACGTTAGAAGGCTTAGAAGTTTAGAAGCAATTCTTAAAATTTTTAAGAAAATTTCCAAAACCCACTTTTTAAAGGACCAGTTCAGGTCTAAAGTCACTTTGTGGGGCTTACAAAGTGGAAATCCCCTATAAATGACCCCATTGTAGAAACTACACCCCTCAAGTTACTCAAAACTGATTTTACAAACGTTGTTAACCCTTTAGGTGTTCTACAAGAATTAAAGGAAAATGGAGATGAAATTTCTAAATTTCACTTTTTTGGCAGATTTTCTATTTTATTATTTTTTTTTCTTTAACACATTGAGGGTTAACAGCCAAACAAAACTCAATATTTATTACCCTGATTCTGCGGTTTACAGAAACACCCCACATGTGGTCATAAACTGATGTAAGGGCGCACGGCAGGGCGCAGAAGGAAAGGAATGCCGTATGGTTTTTGGAAGGCAGATTTTGCTGGACTGGTTTTAGATGCCATGTCCCATTTAAAGCCCCCCTCCTGATGCACCCATACAGTAGAAACTCCCAAAAAGTGACCCTATTTTTAAAAATAAATTATGTTTTTGTGTGTCCATTTTCTGAACGCCATATGTTTTTTATTTTTCTGACGATCGTCCTGTGCAGGGGCTTATTTTTAGCAGAAAGAGTTGAGGTTTTTATTGGTACCATTTTTGGGTACATAGGATTTTTTGATCATTCATTATTACACTTTATGGGGCAAGGTGACCAAAAAATTGGCTGTTTTGGAACAGTTTTTATTTATTTATTTTTACAGCGTTTATCTGAGGGGTTAGGTCATGTGACAGTTTTATAGAGCAGTTCGTTATGGACGTGGCAATACCTAATATGTATACTTTTTCTTATTTATTTAAGTTTTACACAGAGAGCCATAGCTTTTTTATTTTTGGGGTGATTGTCTTAAATAGGGTATCATTTTTTGTGGGACGAGGTGACAGTTTGATTAGTACTATTTTGGGGGTCATAAGCCTTATTGATCGCTTGCTGTTGCACTTTTTGTAATGTAAGGTGCCAAAAATGGGTTTGTTTTTTTACGGTGTTCATCTGAGGGGTTAGGTCATGTGATATTTTTATCGAGCAGGTTATTACGGATGCGGCGATACCTAATATGTACACTTTTTTTATTTATTTCACTTTAACACAATAATAGCATATTTGAAATAAAAAAATTATGTTTTAGTGTCTCAAAAAGAACTATAGTTTTTTATTTTTTTTGATCGATTTTCTTATGTAGGGTCTCATTTTTTGCGGGATGAGGTGACAGTTTTATTGGTACCATTTTTTTTTATATACACCTTTTTGATCGCTTGGTGTTGCACTTTTTGTGATGTAGGGTGACAAAAATAGCTTTTTTTACACAGTTTTTATTTTTATTTTTTTATGGTGTTTATTGGACAGGGTATATCATGTGATATATTTATAGAGACGGTCGTTACGGACGCGGTGATAGCTAATATGTGTAGTTTTTGTTTTCTCATTTTTTATAGGAAAAGGCCATTTATTTTTTAAATTTTACATTTTTATTTATTTATTTTTACTTTTATTATTTTCACATTATTTTTTATCCAGTCCCTCTTGGATCTTGAAGATCCAGCGGGGCTGATGGCTGTACTATACTTTGCAATGCTCTTGCATTGTAAAGTATAATACTATCAGATGCCCTGTAGGTGGCAACACTGAACACTTTTGCAAAGCGTCTGGTTGCCATGGAAACCATCGGGCGCTGCCATCGCAGCCCGCTCCCTCTATTAACCCCATGGATGCCGCTGCCGCGGCATCTATGGGGTTACAGCAGAGTGTCAGCATAGAGCTGACACTCTCTGCTGATGGCGGTGGCTCAGGAATGGAGCCGCCGCTATCACACACAGCAGGGGGACCGTAACAGGGGCAGGGGGCAGTGCTGGGAGAGAGTAAGCCCATTCTTGCGGGTCTCCCTGCAACAAAGCGACAATAATGCCTACTCTTTGTTGTTCGGAACCCGAAGAGTGTGGACGTAGAGAAAAATAAAGCTTACAACTCTCCTTAAATGTAAAAAAATGCTTACGATCCCCTGATAAACGGTCAGGCAATTTATTATGAGGCTTAAGATTCTGAACGGAGGAAGCCGCTAGAGATGGGGTCTGAAGCAACTCCTGCTGCTGTAGCCTCTCCGCTATTTCTTGTACCATTTGGGCGAGATTATGTACTTGATCTGTAAGGACTCGCATAGGATCCATGGTTATAGGTAAGGCCTGTGATTCTGTCACAAATACACAAATACACATTAGAAAGAGCTTCCCAGGCCGGTACAGAATAGCAATAGAAGCAAGGGGTCCGAGGACAAGGTTCAGGAGGTAACACAAACACAAGGGGTATAACAATAACAAGAGTACTAGCCGAGGTAAAAAGCAAGGAGATCGCATCAGTACCAGGGGTAACACCAGGTGAGAGTCAAATACAAGCCGAGGTCAGGAGCCAAGAGGTCAGTACAAGGGGTAACACAAGGTCAGAGTCAAGTACAAGCCGAGGTCAAACAGACAGAAATCACACACGCAGGATACGCTAGTGAGGTAGTAAGACCAATCACAGGCAACCTGTGGCAAGCAGGTTACCTGCTTAAATAGGTCCTCTTGATGGGTCACATGATGTGGCCAGCGTCACATGACCCATGTCCAGCATCTCAGTACACCTAAGCGCCGACTCATTAACATCGGCGCTCAGTTCCCCACCTGCTCGTTGTCTAGGAGATGGAGAACACCAGCCGCATTGCATTGAGGAGACGTGTGCGCCTGGGTCCTTCCCACCCTCTTGTCACCATGGAGATGCGGACACCGGCTCCTCCTCATGAGCGGGATGCTAGCGGCGCTGCAGAGGGAAAGCGCGTCGCCGGCTCTCCGTTACAATTATTTAATAGGTTATTGTATGTTACCCAGATATTGACTGCTGCTCCACATCATGTGACCAAGATAAAATATTGTAATAATATATTCAGCTTTATTACATAACATGCTGTTTTATATCACTTTCTATGTCTAATATGTCTATGGCGGCATGGGAACAGGAGGTAACACCTAAGCTGGGGTCGAGTCTGGTGCTCTGGCAATGATACATCGATGATGGGGTATTAATCTGAAAAGACTCACATACATCATTGATGGAGTTTATAGATGAGCTTAATGATAATCGATTAAACATAAAATTTACAGCTAATGTAAGTACACAATCTATACAATTCCTGATCTTAACATTGAAATTAGAGAATCAAAATTCATATGTAGTACTTATCAAAAAGAAGTAGCAAGGAACAGTTTAATTTTGAACAGTAGTTGCCACTTACCAGTTTCACCGCCTCAAAAGAAATTGCACACAAAATGATCAATTTGAAAAGGAAGCACAAATACTAAAAACTCAATTTTTAGAAAAACGATACTCACCAGAATTATTAGATGAATCATTAAATAAGGTGAGACAATTAGGTAGGAATACCTTTCTTCAAACAAAAGACAAGAATGGGGAAAAAATAGAGGAAACTGCGAAAATTATATTACCATTCAATACAAAATATAGGAAAATTACAACCTTTATAAATAAATATTGGCATCTGGCTCAATGGGACAAATATTTGGCAACATTTCTCCCCAGTAAACCTCCCATAGTCCATACTAAAGCCCCAAATTTGGGACTACAAATAGCCCCTACAATAAAGAGACCTAGAGAAAGATCTATTTTAACACCATGGTCAGATTTGAAAGGATTCTACAGATCTGGGGTTTGTAGTAACTGCAAAACTACACAGTTCAATAGGAAAACAACTAATTAAAAAAAAAAAAAATACATTTCAATGGGAGATTAATGAAACACTATCGTGCAGTAGTGAGGCAGTGATCTATGTCCTATAGTGCCCATGCGCAAAACAATACATAGGCCGAACAAGCAGGGCATTCAAAATAAGAGTGTCAGAACGTATAAACAATATTAGAAAAGGATACGAGAAACATACTTTATCTCAACACTTTAAGATTTATCATGCAAGTAATCCGACAGTTTTGAAATATGCAGTGATACAAACAGTCAAAAGCGACTGGAGAGGAGGAGATTTTATCTAAAATAAATGTCAGGGTATGAGTCGAAAATGATCTATGAATTTGGATCATTGGCACCTTCGGGACTCAATTCAGAGCTGGAGATATTCGGTTTTACATAAAAGGGTCACTGGCAGGTAGTTTAACAATGCATTGACATGTCCTGTGTCATCCCACTGACCCAAAACGTCTTAGAACAACTTACGTCTTCTATCTTCTAGTTTCATCTTTACCCCTATATCAATTTGTATTTACTTTATTGTATTTTTATATTTCCATTCATATTTTTATTGAATTATATATGTACAATATTTGTCTGGTGAAGATATATTGATTCTATTTGAATATTACCTAATTCTATTAGAATAGTTTGATATAATGTGGTGATGACGATATTATTGTTTTTCTCATTTATATATTTTAGTACTTCTTTTCATTTTATGTGGACTATTTATATGTAGCCTCTGAAAGACGTTTAGATTACACCAAATTATTGAACAAATGGCATACATATATACTAGATAAAAATAACGCAGAATGTTAATAGGTGATCACGGTCCAATATATATATGTAGGATCCACACTACCTTAGGAGGATCTAGTTCAGATTTTGGGAAAGCCAATAACACCCAATATAAGCAATGCCTGTGTCCCTCGCTTTCTTTACATCGCTGAGGAAGAAAACAAGTGTGAGTTTCGAAACGCGTCTGATGAATTAATATACAGCGGAGGAGAAAAGAACTACAAGTACAAGAAAAAGTAAACCAATAACAAAATGAAGTCAGAGTCCCAGTCTCCCTAGACCGCATGCGTAAGGAGCAAAGGTACAAACAGCAGCACTTAGCGAGGATCACAGAGGAGAGACAAACAGAGGGATAGCAGCCACCGCCTTCCATCACTGTAGGGATGGTATTGGGCAAGTGATGGATTTATCAGACCAGAGAATCCTGTTTCTCTCAGTCTCTAATAGTCTTTTGGGTAATTTTTTTGCAAACTCCAGATGGCCTTTCCTGGTCTTTTATTGAGGAGAGACTTCTTTCTGGGCAATGTGCCATAAAGCCCAGATTAGTGGAATGCTGCATTGATGGTTGACCTTCTTTTAATTTCTCCCATGTACACACAGGATCTCTGGAGCTCAGACAGGGTGGTCATTGGTAGGGGTGTAATTATGATTCATAGGGCCCCATGGCAAAATAAGATAGGGCTCCCACCACCTACTGTAAGCAAATTAAAACACCAGTAGCAATAATTAATGGTATGTATAATAAGCACCATATCAGAAAACCTACATAAGAGAAAAAACCACCATATTGTTAATACTCCACAAAAAGGTACAATGTTCTTGCAAATGATAGCCCCCCCCCCCCCCCCCCACACAACTTTTGGGCCCTATAGCAAGTGTGTAGCTATGGCTATAGCTATACCCAAGGCCATTAGGTTCTTGGTCATCTCTCTTACCAAGTCCCTTCTCCTCCAATTACTTAGTTTGGTGGTGTAGCCAGTAGTTTCAAATGTTTTCCATTTAAGAATCAAATACTCTTGGGAATTTTCAGTGCAGCAGACATTTTTTGTACCCTTCTCCAGAAACATGATCAAGAAAAATGGGAGGCCCGCACAGCTAAATTTCAAGTGTCATAGCAAAGGGTCTGAATGCTTAGCAAAAATGTCTAAAACTCTGTTTTCACTTTCTTATTATGGGGTATTGAGTGCAGATGGGGAAAACTTAATTTTTTTTAATTTTTTTTATTTTAGCACAAGGTCTGAAGACTTTCCCAATGTATTGTATATGCAGAATAACTATATACTATATTAATTTGACATGGCTTGTGCTTCTGTCCAGATTACAGAACTACCAGAAGAGTTATGTACAATGCATAATCTCAAGAACCTGGATATTTCTGACAATGCCATAAGAACTATTCCAGAAAGCATTGGAAGAATGAACAATCTTGTCAATATTACAGTTTGCAATAACCAGCTCTGCTGTCTCCCTGCATCTTTTTCTGCCATAGAAGGACTCCAGTACATCAACCTAACTGGTATGTAAATCTGGGGCATCCCAATTATTATTGAACTACTTATCAGACTGTAACCATACTGTTATGTGTATGGCCAGTGTTAGAGTGATGACTTTTCTATACACAGGGGAGGAACTATATTGTAGGTTGGATATTATCAGAAATCGTATAGCATGCTATACATTATATCTATAGTGTTTATTCATCATACTTGCTGATATAAACTTAGGGATGTTACTACCAAGGTAAAAGACATTAGCTCACATCCAATGTAAAGGCTGGGACTCTACAATGACTTTTGATTGGCCAAGAGTTGCGTTAAAATTGCAGCAACTTTAGACATTGATATAATTCCTACATTCATCATCAGCCATGGCTTTTTGCCTCAAAGAGAAATATTTAGGTCAAGCGCACTGGTCTAGGAGAATGGAACTTATTGATGACCCATTAAGAATAAGATTTATAAGGTCTATAGGTTTTAAATTGCTACTTCATGAATACAGGGACACCCTATCACATTCTTCATCTATACATGACTAAAGAACAGCATACTATAAGTGGATCCAAAACCACCCATGGAAACAGCACATAGAGTATAGGGATTCATTTTCTCTATTGTACGGTTCTATGTACAGTTTAGCCTATACTATAATAATCTGTTTAGGTAACAAGCTGACATCATTGCCTGGTGACATCTATCGTATGAAGAATCTAAAAGAGATCAGTCTTGATGGCAATCCCATGGCGAAACCTCCTTGTCTTGTGTGTGAAGGAAAAGAACTGTATCCCATTGGGCGTTATTTACAGGCAGCTGACCTGGCAGAAGGTACAGTATGTTACTGAAGAATTCAGAATTTCTCATATCATTCCTGAAAGCAAAGCTCTAGAGTTTTGAACAATGATGTCACCTTATCACCCAGAGGATCTTCCTTCCTCCATGTCTCAGGTCCATGTGGCATCAATCCTTTACCTTCCCTAACCAATCTGTGACATGTACAGTAAAGAGGATTTTTTTAACATGGTTTCCAGATCGGAATTAAACTTGTAGTTTTCATTTTTTAAATGCTAGACTTTCTACTATTTTTGGAGGTTTTCATCAACAATTTTTACTAACATTTCTGGTGAATAACTCCAGGTGTAAATAGGCAAATTAGCAAATCAATGACAAACTGACAAGTGATCACAACTGGATGAACCTATAATGTAGAGTATGTTCACAAATTTCAATCAAATGACTTTTTGTGCAGCAATTTAAAGAAAACTATTAATTGTTTAAATATTTATTATTCTAGACAGAATCATGCAGAAGATCTTCAAATTAGTCTCTCGTAATGTGCTCATAGAAGATTTTGCATTTTTCTGCAATAAACTTCAGCTTAATGACGAAGACATTAAAGTTATAGTGAAAAACCGGTAAGAAAGGAAATTACTATTAAATTTTTTAAATCCCTAATTCAGACCAGTTGGGAGTATACAGTAGTATTGTTCTGAGAGAGTTCTGACCACGATAATCATTTTTTTTATAAAATTAATCAGCACACAAAATGAAAGTGACACTAACCACTTCATTATCCTAGACCACCAGGGCTGTACTAATTTAGTAGTAAAGATTGTTTGGGGCAGAGAATTTGAATGAAAGGAAGCACTCGGCTGGTGTTATGAGCAGTGGTTGTGGAACCACTGTGTCAACCAACAGATTTGGTATTCATCCTTTAACCCCTAAATAGGGATCTGAACTTCACTGCAGGGGAACCACCAGGCCACTACCTACTGGAGTAGTCTCTGTATGATTGACAGCTGGCCCACAGAGGTCAGAGACACCAGTGTGCGAGGAATCAGGCAAAACCATAGTCAGGGACAGGCCATGGTCAGTCTGAGGTCAGTGCAGGCAGCGAAGGGTCAATACGAAGGTGAGGTAGCGGAGAATCATTATGGAGGTCAAGAGCATGTCAGGTCAGGCAGGGCTGACCTTTTAAGAGCTGGGAGGTGCACGGGCAGGGGTCTTGTTGGAAGGAAGCAGACTGTGGCCTGCAATGAAGAATAAGCAGGTCACTCCATTAGCGTGGCCTGCTGCGAGGAAGACTGGCAAATTTGGGCCAATGGGGCAGGAGAAGAATAAATATGAGTGGAGCAGCACCTGGGCCTGCCTGGGAGAGTGCAATGGTGGTGGGCACGGGTTGCTAATTTAACAGCTGGCACTATAAATGGGGTATTCTAATGATGTTATCAAGATACCCTGGGTGAAGTTATATAGCCATGTTACTTAGCATTTTATTTGCCATTTTTTATATATACTGTGTGGGAGAGTTGTTACTATATAGTGACATCTATGAGTACAGTATGGCAGCATAATCCATGTGCACCATATGGTGACGTTACTTGTTAGCTTATAGTAGGCGCATTGATTGTGTCTATCAAGTGTTTGCATTTACAGTGAATATAAAAAGTCTACACACCCCTGTTAAAATGTCAGGTTTCTGTAAAAATAAATAAAAAATTAGACAAAGATAAATCATTTTTGAACTTTTTCCAACTTTAATGTGACCTATAAACTGTACCAGTCAATTGAAAAACATACTGAAATCTTTTAGGTAGAGGGAAGAAAAACAAAACAAAACCCTCAAATAATTTGGTTGCATACGTGTGCACACCCTCTTATAACTGGGGATGAAGCTGTGTTCAGAATTAAGCAATCACATTCAAAAATCATGTTAAATAGGAGTCAGCATACACCTGCCATCATTTAAAGTGCCTCTGATAACCCCAAATAAAGTTCAGCTGCTCGAGTTGGTCTTTCCTGAAATTTCCTTAGTCGCATCCTACAGCAAAAGCCATGGTCCACAGAGAGCTTCCAAAGCATCATTGTTAAAAGGTATCAGTCAGGAGAAGGGTAAAAAAGTATTTCCAAGGCGTTAGATATACCATGGAACACAGTGAGGACAGTCATCTTCAAGTTGAGAAAATATGGCACAACAGTGACATTACCAAGAACTGGACGTCCCTCCAAAATTGATGAAAAGACAAGAAGAAAACTGGTCTGGGAGGCTACCAAGAGGCCTAAAGCAACATTAAAGGAGCTGCAGGAATATCTGGCAAGTACTGGCTGTGTGGTATATGGACAACAATCTCCTGTATTCTTCATATGTCTGGGCTATGGGGTAGAGTGGCAAGACGAAAGCCTTTTACGAAGAAAAACATCCAGGCTACATTTTGCAAAAACACATCTGAAGTCTCCCAAAAGCATGTGGGAAAAGCTGTTATGGTCAGATGAAACCAAGGTTGAACTTTTTGGCTATAATTCCAAAAGATATGTTTGGCCCAAAAACAACACTGCACATCACCAAAAGAACACCATACCCACAGTGAAGCATGGTGGTGGCAGCATCATGCCAAGGGGCTGTTTTTCTTCAGCTGGAACTGGGGCCTTAGTTAAGCTAGAGGGAATTATGAACAGTTCCAAATACCAGTCAATATTGGCACAAAACCTTCATCTTTCAGCATGACAACGACCCAAAGCATACATCCAAATCAACAAAGGAATGGCTTCACCAGAAGATGATTAAAGTTTTGGAATGGCCCAGCCAGAGCCCAGACCTGAATCCCATTGAAAATCTGTGGGGTGATCTGAAGAGGGCTGTGCACAGGAGATGCCCTCGCAGTCTGACAGATTGGGAATGTTTTTGCAAAGAAGAGTGGGCAAATCTTGCCAAGTCAAAATGTGCCATGCTGATAGACTCATACCCAAAAAGAGTGCTGTAATAAAATCAAAAGGTGCTTTAACAAAGTATTAGTTTAAGGCCTCATGCACAGGACCGTTGTTGTGTTCCGTTCCGCAAAATGAGGTTCAGTTGTTCTGTGATCCGTTTCCGTTTCCGTGTGTCTTCCTTTATTTTTGGAGGATCACCAGACATGAAGGAAAGTAAAAAAAAGTCTAAGTCAAGTTTACCATGCAAATGATAGGAAAAAAACGGACGCGGATGACAATCTTGTGTGCCTCCGCGTTTTTTCACAGACCCATTGACTTAAATGGGTCCGCAAACCGTTTTCCGTGAAAAAAATAGGACAGGTTATATTTTTTTGATGGACTGGAACCATGGATCCCGGACGCGGATGACAAACGGTGCATTAGCCGAGTTTTCAATGGACCCATTTAAAGTTAATGGGTCTGCAGAAAATCACGAAAAACGGAACAACAGACACGGAATGAAACAACGGTCGTGTGCATGAGGCCTAAGGGTGTGCACACTTATGCAACCATATTATTTTATTTTTATATTTTTTCTTTCCTCTACCTAAATGATTTCAGTTTGTTTTTCAATTGAGTTGTACAGTTTATGGGTCACATTAAAAGGTGGAAAAAGTTCTGAAATGATTTATCTTTGTCTCATTTTTTTACATCACAGAAACCTGACATTTTAACAGGGGTGTGTAGACTTTTTATATCCACTGTATATGTATCGCCATACCCAGGGGCGTAGCTAACGGTTCATGGGCCCCGGTGCAAGAGTTCAGCTTGGGCCCCCCTTCCCTCAGTGCATTGTGTGTCTTCTTATGTGGCACAAGGGTCTTTTGGCCCCCTCAGGCTCCTGGGCCCGGTAGCGACTGCTACCTCTGCACCCCCTATAGCTACACCCATGGCCATACCCATGAACTCCTACATTGACAAATACTGTGCACATATTTTACTGTACTGGTAGATGCAGCTGTTCCAGGAGCAGCAAGAGGTATAAGATAGGCTTTGTCTCACTTCAGCAAACGGTATTTATCATGTAGAGAAAGTTAATACAAGGCACTAACTAATGTATTGTGATTCTCCATATTGCCTCCTTTGTTGGCTTGATTCATTTTTCCATCACATTATACACTGCTTGCTTCCATGGTTACGACTGCAGGAAAAAGTGCTGGCCTCTCTGGTGGTCGGGGCCATGGGATTACACATGGGCTAGTGCTTTTTCCTATAGTGTGCAAGCATGACCACCACTGATAAATTGCAGGGTGGTCATAACCATGGAAACTAGCAGTGTATAATGTGATGGGAAAATGAATCCAGCCAGGAAAGGAAGCAATATGGCCAATAACAATACATTATTAATTGCCTTGTAGTAACTTTACCTACATGATAAATGCCATTTGCTGAAGTGAGACAACTCCTTTTTTTATCATACTAAATTTTGGATTTTTTTTAGTATGAATTAATAAACAATGTAGCATAGATGCTTTTATTAGATGCTCCTTCTTAGCCCAACAGACACTGTATATTTTGATGTTATTTCTGCTTGAATACTTGACGGCTATAGCTACCATAAAACTGTCTCCTATAAGTATGAACTATTATAATTGTGCTTGTGATAGCTGTCCATGAGAAGAATCAACTGGGATGTTTTTGCTAAGTGGTTGCAAAATAATACTGATGAGGAAATGACAGTGCTATTTGTAGGAAAGTAATGTGTAGCGTAACACAATAATACTGTGTGCAATGTTTTATAGATCTCTGCAGTTTCCAGAGAAAATTTTCCAAGTGTTGAACCTATGGAGGGTACAGAGAAAGGCCGATTTAAGTCCTGTTGCCATCATGGAGCAGCTGATTCGAGTGCTGGTGATGGCAGACCTACATGAAGTGGCCCTAAAAGCCAGGATGTTAAAACTCTCAGAAAAAGCAATAAAAATCTGATTTCTCATCTTTAGTGTCTCAATGAATAAGATCAGCAGCCTGTAGACTTCGATAGTCATCGTATACCATGTTGGATTATGGATTTATGTAAAACAGAAGCATTTGTACAACATCCGAAGACAAAAGTAAGCTAGAGTGTCTGTGAAGAAAAGCTGGGGAGTGGAGTTCTATTTCAGAAACCTCTTAAGAGATATTATAGCCAATAGATCCATCTTGTACTTTCGAGATAAAGCATTCAAGCTTCTTGATAAAATCCACAGGCTTTATTGAACCGCTAAAATGACACCACGTAGCACAACACGGCATGTTGGGGCTATGCGTTGGCGGCCATGTTTAAGAAACCACAAGGTTCAAAATGCATAGGCCAGATATGTGTTGTTGTGCTACATGGTGTCATTTTATCTCTTCTATAAAGCCTGTGAACTTTATTAAGAAGCTTAAGTGCTGGATCGCTTGATCTTGCATGTTCACCTTCTCCAGTCCCGGTTTTCCGAGCACCTAGCTGTTTCGGTGAAGCAACAGAGGTGAGCTGAACTTTTCTTTGATCCATCTTGTACTGGATCATATTTCACCACATTCAGCCTATCTCCATCTCAGCCTAGTTGTAGTAATCAAGTCTGATGTCCATCGTAGCTTAAGGCCCTCTTCACATATGGCCAGTGATCTGGCTCAGTTTCTCTCTGATGTGGTGCAGAAAACAGCTGAGGGAAACTGAAGCTAGAGTGGATCCCATAGTTTTCTATGTGATCGTTCATATACATCCGACGCCTCACTTGATGCTGGATGTCAAATAGAGCTAGACAGAAAAACGTTATACCGGACATGGTCTATGTACACATCTATAAGTTGTGTCCTGCTCCATAAAAAACAACTGGCCAGACACAACTGATGCACCCAGCCTAAATGATGACCACAGAACAAATTTTGGGGTACACTGTACAGACAAATGTTATCAGATGCAGATTTCAGGATACTTGTTATAATTATTCTCCAACTTGGCAGGTTTTTAAAAAAATGTCTAGAAAATAGAGCAAAAAAAAAAAA
This sequence comes from Bufo gargarizans, assembly GCF_014858855.1. Classification (NCBI taxonomy): domain Eukaryota; kingdom Metazoa; phylum Chordata; class Amphibia; order Anura; family Bufonidae; genus Bufo; species Bufo gargarizans. The sequence continues at coordinate 151,022,559 of NC_058084.1, forward strand.
CAGCAATAGCGGGTGTACAGATGTATGAACAAATTTCTTTACAAAAGAGGAACTCCGCACAATTTTTCTGCCATCAAACCTTTAGCACATAGGGTCAAGGCGTAAAAGGAAGGAGACAGTTTGTTATTCCAACCTTTTTGAAAACATGCTTTTATCGTCTTGCTTGACGACACTATTCAGACAACGGTATTGATGGCTCACATATTATTTATCACAAATCTTTCTTTCTTGATCAACTTCTTTAACATTTCTGAGGCCTAATTTACACGTCAGAGTTTTTGTCTGTGATTTCCATCACTGATAAGGGGACCAAAACCCAAAGTGGAGCCTACGCAGAGAGATGGTATAATGGAATGATTTGCTCCTGTTCCGTGTTTGACCTGCACTTAGTTTTGACTCTCAGTCACTGACCAAACACTATTATGTGAATTAGGCCTAAGTCCAGTAGGAGCTAGAACCACAATAGCTTGTGGGACTTACCACTGTTGTAGTATGAGGAGTTAATGAGCAAAAAGAAAACGCTACTTCCTTTTTTAGTCTCCTCTATCTAAATGAGCAACGTGTACATGTCATGCCCTGCTCGGGCTACGTGCGGAGGTCTGCAAGATTAGCAGCACGTGTCTAGTCTTTTGTTTTGGAGTAGAGCTAGATCCGCCTCCCTTCAGGTGCACTGGGTGGGGTCATTGGTTTAAATTACAGCCACTCCCAGTGTTCCGTGCGGGTTATAGCTTCTGTCTGTCTCTGTGAAAGCAAGGAAGGAAGGATTGGCTGTTCCCGCTCAGAAAAGATAAGTTGTTTTTTTGTTATCTGGTGGTTTGCTGTCTAGGCTGTTAGAAAGACGCCTGTCCCCTCCAAGTTCTGAGGGAGCAGGCTGCCTCTATTCCCCTTTCACCATCTTAGGGATTTTAGGGTATTTTTAGCCCAGGCACGAGGACACATTATTCCCACCTTAAGGGTCTGAACGTGGGCATAGCAGTATAGGGAGAGCTGGTAGGGATTTGCCAGGAGGTGACCGTTATCCTCAGCTTCTCGCCTAGAAACTTGTTTGTTTACTTTTCTGTGTATCTGATATCCTGTCCGCCTTGACATTATAACCCGCCAATACTTTGACTGCCATTGCTCAGCGGTTTTGAGATGGAATCAATTGATGCGCTAGTTGATCGCATGCAGGGATTATCCCTAGAGGTTGCGGATCTGCGTAATTCGGTCACACGGTGTCAGAATGCTCTGGCATCAGGTGCAAGTCAAATTTATGGGGAGCCTAAAGTCGCTCTCCCTGATAGGTTTGCAGGGGGTGTGGCTGACTTTATCCGTTTTAAAGAGTCATGCAAATTGTATTTTCGGTTGCGTCCATCTTCGTCTGGTGATGAAAGTCAGAGGGTTGGTATAATCATTTCTCTGCTTAAAGGGGACGCGCAATCCTGGGCCTTTTCTCTGCTGCCCGGTTCTCTGGCCCTCCGGTCAGTGGAAGAATTTTTTAAAGCCTTGGGATTGATTTATGATGACCCAGATCGGGTCTCGATGGCGGAATCTAAACTGCGCAGTTTATTACAGGGTAAATGTACTGCAGAGGCTTACTGCATTGAGTTTAGGAGATGGGCCACCTAGTCAGAGTGGAATGACCCTGCGTTACGTTGTCAGTTTTGTCAGGGGTTATCTGAGAGATAGAAAGATGCCCTTGCTTTTCATGAATACCCGGATACATTGGAGAATGCTATGTCTTTGGCAGTACGGTTAGATAGACGAATTAGAGAAAGGTGTAAGGCTCCCTCCACGCAAGGGATACCTTCTGTGAGTGGGTTCATCTCACCTGCTTCCCAGGGTCATATTACATGTAACTCTGGGGTAGGGGAGGAACCCATGCAGCTGGGTCAGGTATCTTTCCGTTCTGGTAGTAGAGACTTTAAGAGATTGCATAAACTATGTTATTTCTGTGGAAAAAGTGGTTATTTTTGCTTGTCCTTTTGTTAAACCGCAGGTTGATGAGAAAGAATCACAAAGAGGTTTAATTAAAGAATATATAATAACATTCCTGACTCTTGGTAGTGTGAATGGAGTTGTGGAGCAAGCAGGTATGCAAGCTCCCTGTAATACTTGTTTTCTCCTTCCAGCTATGGTGGCGCTAGACTCAAGAATTTTTTTGTTGAAGTATTCATTGACTGTGGTGATGGGGTAAACCTTATTGATTTTCTTTTTCTTCAAAATCTGGGTCTAAGTACTTGCACTTTAGAAAGAGAGATTCCGGTTTTTCGCAATTGATTCTTCCCCTCTTTCTCAAAGAAGTCTCACTTATATTGCTCATGGTATTCTGTTAAGGGTGGGTGATTCGCATGTTGAGGTTATGTCTTGTTTTGTCATGAAAGACTTGCCCGCTCCTATAGTGTTAGGGTTACCGTGGTTGACAAAACATTACCGAATTATAGATTGGCAGGCAAGACAGATCACTGGTTGGAGTGAATTTTGTTAGGATAATTGTCTTGGCACATCTATCTCTGGTGTATCTACTACGGCTCTACCTCAGTACCTCTCAGATTTTGCGGATGTCTTTTCGGAGGGTGAGGCTCAGGAATTGCCCCCTCATCGTGACTATGATTGTCCAGTTAATCTCATCCCAGGGGCTAAGTTGCCAAAGTCTTGGCTTTACAATCTTTCTTAACCTGAAAGAGAGGTCATGCGGAAGTATATTGCCGAGAGTTTGGCAAAAGGTCATATTTGGCCACCTAAGTCTCCGGTGGCAGTAGGTTTATTCTTTGTAAAGAAAAAGGATGGATCGCTGAGACCTTGTTTGGATTTCCGGGAATTGAACCGTATTACGGTCCGTGATCCATATCCCCTTCCTTTGATCTCCGATTTGTTTGATCAGATTGTTGGAGCCAAGGTGTTCTCCAAGTTGGATTTAAGAGGGGCCTACAATCTGATCAGAATCAAGGAGGGGGATGAGTGGAAAACGGCCTTCAATACGCACGAGGGTCATTTCGAGAATCTGGTTATGCCTTTTGGGTTGACGAACGCACCAGCGGTATTTCAGCGATTAGTCAATTACATCTTTCATCATTTTGTGGGGAGGTTCGTAGTAGTTTACTTGGATGACATTTTAATTTCTCCTGATCTGAAGACCCATCAGGATCATGTGAAACAGGTTTTGACGATCCTTCGGGAGAATAAATTATATGCCAAATTGGAGAAATGTGTGTTTTCTGTACAGGAGCTTCCGTTTCTGGGATATCTGCTTTCTGACTCCGGTTTTCGTATGGACCCCGAAAAAGTCCAGGCGGTTCTGGAATGGGACCGGCCGGCGAATCAGAAAGCTTTGATGCGGTTTTTGGGATTTACTAATTATTATAGAAAATTATTTAGGTATTTCGAACTATTCTACCATTGTAAGACCTCTGACCGATATGACTAAGAAGGGCGCCGACGTCTCCGTCTGGTCGGATGAGGCATTGCAGGCCTTTGCGACTATTAAGGAATGTTTTGCGTCTGCTCCCTTTCTGGTGCAGCCCGATGTGTCTCAGCCATTCGTGGTGGAGGTTGATGCATCAGAGGTGGGGGTTGGAGCAGTGCTGTCGCAGGGTTCATCTCCTGGCAAATGGGTTCCATGTGCTTTTTTTTTTCAAGAAGCTCTCGGTCGCCGAGAGGAATTATGATGCTGGCCATCAAAATGGCCTTTGAGGAATGGAGTCACTGGTTGGACGGGGCGTCGCACCCCGTTACAGTATATACGGATCATAAGAATTTGGCTTACCTGCAATCTGCCAAGCGTCTGAACCCTAGACAGGCCAGGTGGTCACTGTTTTTACGCCACATTTAAAATTAATTAGTAGAAATTAAATATCTATCTCCTACAATTGCAGATCCGGTAAAGAAGGATAGTTTCTGGATATGTAAGATGCCCATTTTTGCCACCTGACGCTGACACAAGACAATCGGCATAGCTTTTTCGCAATCAATAGTTCCATGCCATAATTATAGTGGACTTTAGCAATGATTTCTGGTATAGCTGGGAGTTCCCTGCTCTTCCACCTCTTAGCTATTGCAACTCTCGTTACCGTTAGTATATGAAAAGCAATAGTTAGGTCTGCTATAGTTAAACATTCCAGCACCAAGGAGAGCAAAGCTATTTCTGGGGAGAATGGGAGTGCCACCCCAATTACAGCATCCACAAGTGACAATATGTTGGACCAGAAACGGTGAACAGTGGAACAGGTCCACCAGATGTGCAGTAAGCTGCCAGTGGCTGACAGGCACCGCCAACAAACATTCGAGGTAGTTGGGTATATAATGGATAGACGATAAGGGGTGTAATACCACCTGTAAAGGAGTTTTCGCGAGGCTTCTAGGTGGTTGACACATTTTGAGGTTCTAGAACTGAGGGAGAATACGAAGGCCCATTGTGCTGGCGTGAAAGTTTTATTTAGGTCTTTCTCCCATTTGATCTGGAACGGGAATTTTGATATAGTAACCGAGAGCTGTAACCCCCTATAAGCTTCAGAAATACCTCCTTTCCGTATCAGTGGGTTCTGGAAAGATACAGCAAACGCAGAGGGTTTAGAGGGATGCATAATGTTCTTAGATGCTAGAAGGTGACGTAATTGAAGATATTTATAAAAATCTGACCACTGGAATTGATACCGCTCTCTTAACTCTGTGAATGAAATCTGGGCTCCATTAGATAAAATTCGAGACCCTGAAAGGATCCCTTTAGATTCCCATTGTGAGAAATCAGTAGCCGGCAAGCAGGCACTGAAAGATGACAATGGAACATCTATAATCCTGAATGGAAGAATTTTCGGTATAAGTGGACATTTGGTCCACAAGGACATTCCAGCCTGAACAGTGACAGATGGAGATCGAGGAGGCGTTTTGGAAAGTATTCCTTGCCAAAGTAAATGCTGCAATGAGGGTGCACGAGTTAAGCTAGATTCCATATGTACCCATTTTTTCGCGGTGTCATTAATCCACCAGCTTTTGAGTTGGTCGAGCACCGTAGCTTGGTAATAGGTAAAAAGGCACGGACATCCCAGCCCCCCCAGCTTAACAGGCCTATATAGGATATCTGCCGCCACTCTCGTCCTCTGTTTTTTCCATATAAATTGCAATATAAGGGCTTGAAGCGAGGCAATATATCTTCGTGGCACAATGACAGGCAGATTCCTAAATAAGTACAGAATCTTAGGCAAAAGGAACATTTTGGTCGCTGCAATTCGGCCCACCCAAGAGAGAGGGTATTGCGAGTAAGCCAAAATGTCATTTTTAATTTGAGTGATGATAGCATTATAGTTAACTGACTGGAGGTTACTAAGGGGGAACGTGAGGGTGATACCTAAGTAAGGAATACTACCTTCGGCCCATTTGAAAGGGAACTAAGCTGAGATGGCACCTTTAGTATCTGCCGAGAGCCACATTCCTAGCATAAGCGATTTGTGAGAGTTAATTTTGTAGTAGCTCACGCGACTAAATTGATCAATGATATCTGAAACAGCTACTAAGGAGGATAAGGGGTCTATAACTGAAATAATGACGTCGTTCGCAAAAAGACCTATTTTATGCTCTGTTTCGCCAATAGTGATATCCTTAATATTTGGGGACAACCTGATTCGATGAGCTAGAGGTTACATCAACAGAGCAAATAGGAGGGGAGAAAGGGGACACCCCTGCCTAGTGCCATTAGTAATCATAAAAGGTGTGAAGAGGGCTCCTGAGGAATATACTCTGGCCAAGGGTTTAGAGTATAATGCTAAAATGGAAGACAGAAGCCTTGGGGGAAAACCAAATTTGCCCAACACTGCCTCAAGATAGCCCCAGTGGATCCGGTCGAACGCCTTCTCAGCGTCCAATAATAGGAGCAGAGAAGGCGCTCGACCTTCAGCCACCACTGACATAATATTCAAGAATCTGCGTGTACCATCTACATAATAATAATCTACATAATATTCAAGAATCTGCGTGTACCATCTACCGTCTGCCGGTCCTTGACAAATCCAACTTGATCAGCCTCAATTAACGTTGGGAGAACATTTGTCAAGCGGGTCGCAATCACCTTAGCGTAGATTTTTAGGTCCACGTTAAGGAGAGATATTGGCCTAAAATTAGAAGGGGATTTCCCAGGTTTTGGCAGAGTGACTATCAATGCACTTAGCATTTCTTCAGGTAATGAACCTGAGGACGCAGCATAATTAAATAGCCTAGTTAAGTAAGGAACTAGAAGGTCTTTATGGGCTTTGTAAAATTCATTGGTGAGACCGTCCGGGCGATTTGCCAACTTTTAGGGTTTTGATTGCTGCAGAAATTTCCTCCGGAGAGAAAACAGAGGATGCTTCCAGTTTCTGACTATCTGTCAATGAGGGCAAATTGAGATGGCTTAAAAACGCTTGTATAGAGGGTAAAGAAGGTTGAGGTGTGGATGTGTCATCTGAAAGGTTGTATAGTGAGGCATAGTATTTAGCAAACTCATCAGCAATGCCTTGCGGATCAAACACCCTAGACCCATCAGAGCATGATAGATAAGAAATTCTATTTTTGGCACCACGCGACTTCAATTGTTTAGCAAGTAATGCTCCCCCTTTATTACCCTGCCAGTAATGTTGAAGCTTAAGCTTCCGTAGCATCAAGTCGTACTGGTAAGAATTAAGTTCATGCAAGAGAGATTGAATTAACGTTATTTCTGCTGCCCTATGGGGCAAGTAGGAAGATTTATTTAAAGGGCTTCTGTCAGCCCACTAAACCCTTTTTTTTCCCAGTTAATATTAATCCCTACACTGCAAGCTCCCTGTACATATGCTAAATATTCATTTTCGTTCAGTAGATATTGTTAAAAATCAAGTTTTATAATATGTAAATTACCTTGCTACCAGCAAGTAGGGCGGCTACTTGCTGGTAGCAGCCGCATCCTCCTCTCATCATGACGCCCCCTCCGCCGTTTGATTGACAGGGCCAGGGAACGGGTTTGTTCTCTGCTGGCCCTGTTCGAATTCAAAATATCGCGCCTGCGCCGTACCTTTCTTTAATCGGTGCAGGCGCACTGAGAGGCGGCCTCTCTCCCGGCCGCTCCATCCTCAATGCGCCTGAGCCGGGTGTGTATGTGACGTCATCGGCGCAGGCGCACTGAGGCCGCTCCATCCTCAATGCGCCTGACAGTGGGCTGACAGAAGCCCTTTAAGCAATGCAGATCAGCTAGCCTAGATTGCAACTGGAGTAACAACCGAGTTTTGCATTTTTTATCATAGGAAGATTGTTTAATAAAATGACCCCGAGAGTCGCTTTCATTGCACACCATCAGAGATGTCACCAGTGTCATTCTCCTTAAAATAATTGTGCAAACACTCGATGGTTTGAGGTGAGTAACGCGGACACTGCAGTATAAAGTTATTAAGCCTCCATACGGAGTGATGTGCAGTAGCATAGTGTTCTGTTATTTCAATTGCAATGGGAGCATGGTCAGACCAAGTAATGGTATAGATATTTGAGGAGGCCACGCAGGGCAGCAATTGCCTGCTGACCAAAAAGTAATCAATCCTAGTATACACCCTATGGGCAGCAGAAAAAAAGGTGAAATCACGCTCGGTGGGGTGCTGGATCCGCCAGGTGTCATATAGATCATGTGATTGAGCAAGCCTAGCAATCGCCGAGGGTTCCCTAGCATCAGTTAAGGGGGTAGAGTCCATGGAAGGCCACATCACTGTGTTAAAGTCTCCCAACACAATGAGACATCCCTTCTGAACTTTAGACACTTTGCGCAGAAGAGAATTACAGAAAGCAGAGGGGCGCCGATTAGGTGCATATAAAGAGACAATTGTGTATTGAACATTGTTAATAAGGCCGACCACAATGACAAATCTTCCACCACTATCCACCTCAACCTTCTCCTTTTGAAATGCAATAGAATCTTTAAATGCAATGGATACCCCCCTTTTTTTCCTCCCAACTGCGGGTGCCGAGAATATATGAGGGAAATTTTTGTGCTTTAATCTAGGTACATCGACAGGCAATAAGTGCGTTTCTTATACACAGAGTATGTCGGCTTTAAGGTGCTAAGTTTCTTTCCATAGTAAAGACCGTTTAAAGGGCGAGTTCAGCCCTTCAGCAATAAGTGAAACAATCTTAAATACCATAGTGAAAACTGATCGAGGGAGTGTTTAGCCGCAGTATCTCATATGAGAAGACCCCACATCGTAGAGGTACAGGATCAATCATAGGAGATGCAGAATACACCTGAAAAGAGGAAAATGTGGCACTGTAAACAGAGAAATGAATCAAGACAATAACATAACTAAGAGAACAGATGGCGGCGGTAACCGCTCGGGTACAGAGAAGCAGGAATAATATACAAGACTTCAGTAAGAAGGGTAATTGCAACATAGGGGCAGTATACAAAAATACTGGTCATATTCACGAGCTAGGATCGGCCTGAATCAGCCGAAGTAGCGTCCTGCAAGGGAAATTAGTAGGATATAAGGGGAGGTAAAAGAAACCGGCACTAATTGAATGACAATGACGAGCGAGATTTCTCACCCCTCCAATAATCATACAGTTTTTCGCTTGAGACATTCCACGGTGATCCATTCCTCTTCGACGCGCGGGACCGGCGAACACTGATGACGGTCGCCATGAGATTCAGGATCAGATAGGCCCCATTCTTGACAAAGTTTCAGCGCAGATGCGGGAGAGGAGGCCACTTGCAGTGTGCCGCTGTAAGTAATGAGCAACTTAATGGGGAACCCCCATCTGTAAGGGATCCCATGCTTACGCAGTAAAGCAGTGCTGGAAGTAAATTCCCGGCGCCTCGCAAAGGTAGCCGCTTATAAGTCGGCGAAAATGGAGATGTCCTGAAACCGCTCTGGTAGAACAGGGGAGTTTCTTGCTGCTTTCAGGATCTGTTCTTTAGCATGGAAAAAGTGAATGCGCGCAATAGTGTCACGCGGTACAGAGGTAGGCAGAGATTTGGGCTTAGGTAGCCTATGTGCTCTATCTATGAGCAAATCTGCGATTGGAGCCTGAGGTAGCATGCATATAAAGAATTATTTTAGAAAAGCTGCAAGATCTTCGCCTTTCACAGTCTCCGGAATTCTGCGGAAACGCAGATTGTTCCTGCGTGAACGGTCCTCAATGTCTGCGATTTTGAGTTTCAAAGCTGCCATTTCTTCTTCATGGGAATTAGCAGTGTCCACAATCTCGTTATGTGCAGAGGTCAATTCCGCCATTTTAGATTCCACATGCGCGGTTCTAGACCCCAAAGCTGAGATATCATGTTGAATTTGGGTAATAGCGTCCCTGAGGTCCTGTTTTAAGGGCTTTTGTAAATCTGTCATGAGAACTTTCATCCCCTTCAACACTGCATCAGTGATTGGAGCAGAATTTGATTCCCCTCCTGCCATCTCCAGCAAGGCAGCTGAGGCAAGCTGTTTAACTTTGCTATGTGAGGCACTGTGTGCCCGGTGTGATGGAGGGTCCTGCTGCACAGAAAGATCATGCTGAGGAGAATATGTGACCTGTGCAGGGGATAGCGATGCAGAGGAGGAGACTGGGGAACTTCCTGAGGCCTGAGAAGACACAGGCTGCGCTGAAGACGGGGATGATGCCGCTCTGACTGCAGCTGGGGCGCGAGAGTCGCCATCTTGGAGCGCGCTCACAGCAGGGAAGAAGCTGGTGAGTTTTGCTGGACTGCGGCGCCTCTTACCCCTCGGCATGGCTGATATTGGTGCCGCTTGTAGCAGGGTGCTTGTGCAGTCCTCCGGTGCTCACAGCAGGGACTTGCAGGGCTGTTTTTTGCCGATGGCTCAGGAGCTCAGGACTCAGCGGTCTGTCTCCATGCGCCGCTAGCCACGCCCCCCCCAGATGGTCACTGTTTTTTACCAGGTTCAATTTTGTGGTTACTTTTCGCCCGGGGGTCAACAACGTCAAGGCAGATGCGTTGTCTCGCAGTTTTCCTGGGGGATGTGATTCAGAGGATCCTGCTCCAATTTTGGCTGATTAGGTGGTGGTCTCCGCCCTGTACCCCGAATTGGAGATGGAGGTGTTGGGAGCTCAGGAGAGGGCTCCTGATTCTTGTTTCCCAGGGAAGTTGTTTGTTCCTGATGGACTGCGATACAAGGTATTCAAGGAACATCAGTATACTGTCCTTGCTGGACATCCTGGTGTTAAGTCCACCTTTGCTCTTGTGTCCAGGAGGTTCTGGGGGCCCGGGTTACGCAAGAGCGTTGAGGATTACGTGGCAGCTTGTGAAACCTGTGCACGGTCAAAGGTTGCTCATACTCGACCTGCTGGTTCACTTCTTCCTTTGTCCATTCCGTCTCGTCCTTGGACGCACTTGTCTATGGACCTGCCGAGTTCCTCCGGGAAAACAGTAATTTTGGTGGTTGTTGACCGAGTAAAATGGCTCACTTTATATCGTTAGCTAGTCTGCCCAATGCCAAGACTCTTGCGCGGATTTTTGCTGATATCGTGAAATTGCATGGCATTCCTACGGAGGTAGTCTCTGATAGGGGCACGCAGTTTGTCTCCAGGTTTTGGAGGGCGTTCTGCTCTCAGCTTGGTCTTCAACTTTCGTTCTCTTTGGCTTTTCATCCGCAGTCGAATAGGCAGACAGAGCGTACTAATCAAAACCTGGAGACCTACTTGAGGTGCTTTGTGGCTGAGAATCAGGACTGGTCCTCATTCTTGTCCCTAGCAGAGTTTGCTTTGAATAACCGTAGGCAGGAGTCCACGGGTAAGTCGCCATTTTTTGGCGCATACGGTTTTCATCCTCAGTTTGGTACCTTTTCTGGGACTAGTTCCTCTGGGATGCCAGAGGAGGAGAGATTTTCTTCTGCCTTGTCTTCTATCTGGCGGAGGATCCAAGTGAAGTTGGAGAAGATGGGTGAGAGGTATAAGCGAATGGCTGACAAGAGACGTGTGACTGGTCCGGACCTGTGTGTGGGTGATCTGGTGGGGTTGTCCACTTAAAATATTAAACTGAGAGTGCCATCTTGGAAACTGGGTCCAAGATTTATAGGACCGTACAAAATATCTGCGGTAGCCAATGTGAGGAAGTGTCTGCAGAGCATTGCACAAGAACAGGTAAGGGGAAGACCCTGTGTGTATCAGCAATATCACTGTACTGTACATTGTAATAGTAAAGTCTCCTGCAGTCTGATAGTATAGTCATACAGCTGGCATCTGCCAAAAATAAGACTAGACCAGGTACTGGTACTTTTCTGGATTTTAACTTTGATTTATACTTATTCAGAGCAAGCAATAAAAACAAAACAAAATAAAACTATAATAAAAACTTGGTATCATTTCTAATTTTAAACCTCATTGTAATGAACAGATTAGAAGGGAAATAGAGATGTCATATTCTGAAATAGACCAAAATAGTTTATTATATATAAAGGATATCCACTGTAAGAAAATATACATTTCATAATAAAAATTAAATATGTATTAAATATTCCAGGATACACTGTTTGTACACACAGATTGTGAGACTGAACATTCGGCAGGTGACAGGTATACATCATAACACAGATCGATATTTACAGGCAAACATAATCCACACAGCACATGCCGATTCAGGGTATGTGAAAACTCGCACTCGAACAGCAAGCCGCATCTGATCTCCACGACAGCCAACAATCTCATCACAGAAAGGGGATCTATGCAAAAAACAACAAGAGAAAATAAGTATATACAACAAGGTCACAACACACAAGTTTACATGGAAGTTCATACAAAGATCATGATATATAGACCATTGACATAGTGGCCCACTCAGAATGTATTTGACATTCTCTTTGGTGATGGGTGTGGGGGGTATGGGGGGTGCAAGTCTCTAGTCTGCAGCAACATCTTTTGGCATCGGTGCATTAAAGCTCCTACAGTCTAGCCACAGTCTTCTCTTTTCCAGGTTACTCATTGAGAGCAATCAGGAAAGATCAAAGAGGTGCTGGGCCTTAGCAGATAAAAATAATTATCTCCAAAAATAAATCCACTAACAAAACATCCATGTGTTGTGGGAAAAAAGTGCAAAATTATTTTAGTAGCCCAACAAATGAAAAATGTATTGCCATTAGAATTACCACATGCACAAATGTTAAAATGCACCTGGTCATTAAAGGGGTTTTCTGAGATTTTTTATACTGATGACATCCTCTGATACTCCCCACTCCCCCCGGACTCTGCAGGATACAAGAACACGGTGTGCTGCGTTTTTGTATTTTTTATTTATGTATACATCAAACGGATGCCTCAGACTGATGCCATACAGTGGCAACTGTTCACCATCTGTTAAAACAAAAACAAAAACAAAAAAAAAAAAAAAAAAAAAAAAAAGTACACTTTACCATTGTAAAAAATAAATAAAAAATAAAATACTTTTTACTGGACTCTGCAAGATATAAGAATGTGGTGCGCAGCGTCTTTGTATCTTTTTTCTTTCTAAGGAATACATCAAACGGAGGCATAAAACGTGACATGAACCCTCCCAAAGTTGGAAATATCTGCTTTTAACATCCCACCAAGAGATTTGCCATGATGTATGGTAAATGTGGCAATGTTATCGTCAACTGTTAAAATGGAAGAAGAAATTGACTATTACCGCAGACAAGTAGCAAATGCCCTTCTTGCATTTCGGTGAACAAAGTGAATAGGAAATCCTTTGAAAGTATGACCATCGGGCACTGCTCTCCTTATGGCATCCTGAAACTCCTCATTTCCTGCTGAGATCCCTGTTGTACGTTCTATTTCATATGCAGCCAAGGCAGGAGACAGTAGGTAAGGCAGCTGATCATCCCAGACTGTGGTAAGACCAAGGTCCTGCATAGTAAACAGTAAAAGTGAAATCACAACACTTAATGTGTCACCTATATGTGACTGCCAGTTACAACCAAATCTTATTCTAATCGGCTTTTATTTTCTGACTGTAGACTTTTTTCTGAACCCGATTATGAGGCTGCCATCTTGCCTGAGCTGTTAAAAGCACTTAGAAATAGCCACGATAGGCACAACAGCCTGCAAGGGGCTCATTGTCTTCTATGTGAGAGATTTCTAGGCATGCATACAAGGAAGGAATAGATAAGCTTTCACAATCAAGTAAAATCCTTCATGTGGTTCCGAAATGCGGTTTTGAAAGCCCATTAATGTGTACCGTGCTTGCTTTGTTGCAGATTTTTGCACCAAGTCAGAGTATGGTTTAAAGGGTTAATATGAAAACTGCCTGTCCACCCTGCTGTATTTTTTGACTTGCTTCTACAGCCAACTGAAATGATTCAGTTATCAAGAGGGATCACGAGGGAACAGTACACCAAAATAAAAAAAATATATATTATATATATATATATATATATATATATATATATATATAAATTGGGGAATGAAGGGGTAAGGGGTTAACTTCTTGAGACAACATTATTATGGGGCTTCTTAGACTGTCAGCCTGACAGGACATCCATGGAGAGATGTCTCATGCTACATTCCCATGTTACAGTAATCCCTCCGAGATAATGAAAACCAACATATGGTTGTTGTGGTGATAACGCTGGACATTACCTTTCTGTGCTCAGTCACAAGAACTCGCAGCTGCAATTCAATCTCATTACTTTCTGTGGCCGCATCAAGCAGTGAACTGCAGAGTGGAGGTAATGGAGGAAGGGATGTAGTAGATCCTGGGGAACATATGGATTTAATAGCTTCTTCACTCATTGGTTTCCACCTGGATTCATCATTCAAATCAAAGACACAAAGATCAACTGAATCTGATGTCTGGCAGTTGGCCAAGAACCGCTGGTGGTTAAAAATGCATCCAATGGTTCTGTATGGGTAGAGAGGTTTTGGCTGTTCCACCAAGGGAGGGTCATCTGGGTTGACAGGCTTATGGACGTATCTGGATAATTAGATTGTGAAACACAACATGAGAGCTGCATGCCATAGTTACGTAGTTAATACGGTTGAAAAAAGACAAAAGTCCATCAAGTTCAAACAAGGGATAGGTGGGGACGCGAATCCCAGAAGGAAGTGAGACTCTTGTATTTACCTTTGGCCTGTCAAACTCTCCCAGAAGGTAACTGCTTCATCGGTCCCATAGGTCATCACCCATGTATGGGCTACACCCCTTCCTTTTGTACCAACACACACATAGGCATCTAACCCAAAACCAAGAAGGAGGCTGCAAAGTAGGGTGCAATGATCTTCACAATCCCCCTAAAACAGACATTACAGTTTATAAAATATTGCACATATAGGACAAGCCCCATGATGATCAGAATCACAATATATCATTATTACCTTGAAAATTCCAGAAGGGGTGAAAACATTAAGTACAATGTGTCTGGCATCCAGATAATAAAAACACTTGGGAATGTTTAGTGAGCAGTACAGTGGCTGACAGAAACAACTGTCCTCCAAAATGTCCTTTCTAGCTAGATGTCAGGTATAGTTTACAATCCCCAACTCTGGAATCTTTCCATCAATCCCTTCTTGGGTAAATTATACAGTTGTGTTCAAAATAATAGCAGTCAGACATCACTAACCTGATCAATTACTGTTTTTGGTAGAAATTATATTTCTACATGGCAAATAATTTATTGGCAGGTGTAGTAGAGTAATAGAAATCCAACAGACCCAACAGTCATGACATGCATGCTGCTGAATCTGTGTAATTGAATCACTAATTGAAAGGGGCATGTTCAAAATAGCAGTGTGGAGTTCAATTAGTGAGGTCATTCATTCTTTGAAAAACAGGTGGCAATTATTGCCCTTATTTAAGGAAGGAAGGCAGCAAATGTTGTACATGCTGGTTACAGTGCATGTCTCTCTCAAATTCAGAGGAAAATGGGTCATTCCAGACATTGTTCAGAAGAACAGCGTACCTCGATTAAAAAGTTGATTGGAGAGGGGAAAACATATAAAGAAGTGCAGAAAACGATAGGCTGCTCAGCTAAAATGATTGCAAATGCTTTAAAATGGCAACCAAAACCTGAAAGACGTGGAAGAAAGCAAAAAACTACCATTCAAATGGATAGAAGAATAGCCAAAATGGAAAGGACTCAGCCAATAATCAGCTCCAGGAAGATCAAAGGAGGTCTAAAGTTACCTGTGAGTACTGTTACAATTAGAAGACGCCTATGTGAAGCCAAGCTATCTGCAAGAATCCCCCGGAATTTGCCAAAGAGCACATTGACTGGCCTAAAGAGACATTTTGTGGACTGATGAAAGTAAGATTGTTCTTTGTGGGTCTAGTGGCCAGAGACAGTTTGTCAGATGACCCCCAAACACTGAATTCAAGCCACAGTACACTGTGAAGACAGTGAAGCATGGTGGCGCAGGCATCATGATATTGGGATGTTTCTCATACTAAGGTGTTGGGCCTATTTATCGCATACCAGGGATCATGGATAAGTTTGAATACATCAGAATACTTGAAGAGGTCATGCTGCCTTATGCTGAAGAGGAATTGCCCTTGAAATGGGTGTTCCAACAAGACAACGACCCCAAACATATCAGTAAACAAGCAACATCTTGGTTCCAGACCAACAAGATTGGCGTTATGGAGTGGCCAGCCAAATCCCCGGATCTTAATCCAATAGAAAACTTGTGGGGTGACATAAAAATGCAGTTTCTGAGGCAAAACCAAGAAATAGAGAAGAACTGTGAAATGTAGTCCAATCATAATGGGCTGTAATACCTGTTCACAGGTGCCAGAAGTTGGTTGACTCCATGCAACACAGATGTACAGCAGTTCTCAGAAACAGCGGTTATACAACTAAATATTAGGTAAGTGATTCAAAGGAAAGAAAAATCTTCAAACATTTTTCAGTTTATATAGTGAATGTTTGAGTTTGTAAAGAAGAATACAAACACTGCAATTTTATTGAACAGACTAATATTCACTTTTCTTCAATTTCTTTTTAGAGGAACAACACAAATTTGATATATTTTTCTTCATGTTTTGATTTGTAATAGAATGTGTAGAGTTCCCAATGCATCTGTGTGTATGGAAATAAAAGCTATTAGAAGGATTTTGAGCTTTATTCGCTTTTTTAAAACACACTGCTATTATTTTGAACACAACTGTAGATTCCTGTGTTTAAAGCGCCTCTCAGCGGTGTTAAGGGGGTTGTCCCCTTATCCTATATTGATGACCTATCCAGCAGCTTACTGCCGGCATCCAGCCCATCAGCTGTATGAAGACAACAGTATTCTCCTCACCGTTTACCTGCTCAACGTCACAGGGACGAGCAGTGTAATTGCAGGTCCTCTGTCCCATTCACTTCAATTGCACGGCTCTGTCCTATTCAGGTGAATAAGAGGAGAGCTTTCCCATTAAAGTGAATGGGACGGAGGAGCTGCAAATACACTGCTCATCACTGCATTGTAGACTCAAGCAGGGAGACAGTGAGGAGAACACAGTGCTCGTACAAGCGGCATTTTCTCTTCATACAGCCGACAAGCAGGGGTGCCAGCAGTCAGGCCTCCGCCGATCTCATATTTATGACCTATCCTATAAGATAAAAGGATAACCCCTTTAACAAACCAAGAAATTACTGATTTAGCTATGAAAAACATAATAAAATGTATTCATGCAAAGTAACTGCTGAGTTTGCATCTTGACTGTATTTGCATGTGCTTAACATGCCAGGCCCATTTCTACCCCCCCACCCCCCACCACCAAAGTGGCTATTATTGGAGAGTCCAGGGGGCCTGCATAGACATTAAATACACATCCGATCCCATTAAAATAGTCAGGTACAGATTTGTATCCTAAGCATATGGACAGATTAGTACAGAGTTAAAGGGAACCTGTCACCGGGATTTTGGGTATAGAGCTGAGGACATAGGTTGCTAGATGGCCGCTAGCACATCCGCAATACCCAGTCCCCATAGCTCTGTATGCTTTTATTGTGTAAAAAAAAAACAATGATTTTAAATATATGCTAATTAACAGGAGATGAGTCCTGTCTTCTCATGTACAGGACTCATCTCAGGTTAATTTGCATATATTTAAAATCATTTTGTTTTTTTTACACAATAAAAGCACACAGAGCTATGGGGACTGGATATTGAGGATGTGCTAGCGGCCATCTAGCAACCCATGTCCTCAGCTCTATACCCCAAATCCTGGTGACATGTTCCCTTTAAGAATGCAATTTAAAAAAAAGAGGTTGTGTCATTTCATCAACTTACATTTATCATGTAGAGAAAGTCAACAGAAGGCACTTACTAATTTATTGTGATTGTCCATATTGCCTCCTTTGCTGGCTGCATTCAGTTTTTCCATCAAATTATACACTGCTCATATCCAGGGGTTACGACCATCCTGCAATCCAGCAGCAGTGGTCGTGCTTGCACACTATAGGAAAAGGTGCAGGCCTCTCTGGTGGCAGGGACTGTGGAAGCGAGCATAGGCACGCATGTGCAGCAACTCCCATTCCGTCCACCTCGTATCTGCACCGCAATGGTGGCAATAAACCCTGGAAACAAGCAGTGTATAATTTGATGGAAAAATGAATGAAGCCACAAAAGGAGGCAACATGGACAATCACAATACATTAGTATATGCCTTGTATTAATTTTGTCTACACGATAAATACCATTTATTGCAGTCAAACAACCCCTTTAATGCTATAATAATGTGAATCGAAAACTAAAGAGTACCTTATTTCTACAGAGAAATGCCAGCATAGTGCACCACAGTTCTTGTTTACCACCTCCGCCAACAACTGGGGCCTTTTCATAGCCTAGGACATTTACAAAGCGTGCCGCCTGTCGGGGTGTGTCCAGCAGACGTCCAGCTCTAAGGGGGCGTACATAGCAGCACACGGGTCGATTAAGTCCATTTTCATCCTAGGAGAATAAAAATAAAAGCATTGAACCCAGCACATTTTATCAGAATTTTTTTTAAAAAGTCAGGACTATTGAGCGTTACATAAAAATTTACAAATCTCAGACTTGGAATGGGGATCAGATATTTGAGCACTGCGATTTCAAAATGACCTACAAGTAGGGCTGAAACGATTACTCGATTGAATAGAGTAATTAGACACAAAAAAAAAATCTTCGATGCTAAATTTTTGCATCAGGGATTCGTTTGTGTCATGTGACCACAGAGCGGGAGTGAAGCGCTTGCTATTACTTACCGCTCAGTGGTCACCCGCCGGCCCGTACTGCACTGTAATGGATCCTGACACATCGTCAGGTCAGAGTGCACATAATGGCACACTATGACCCGACGCTGTGTGACGCCAGGATTCAGTGCAGCACGCGGAGAAGAAGAGGAAGGAGCTGTGGAGCAGCGTCCCTACAGAAGAGGCAAGTATTTTATTTCACTGGCACTGGGGACATGGCACTGAAAGGGAGACAGCCAGCAATGGATGGCATGGAGGGGCGGGGCTGATGGCACTGGGGGAATGGGGAAACATGGAGGGGCGGGGCTGGTGGAACTGGGGGAACTGATGCACTTGGGCTGATCACACAGGGGGGAACGAAGGGTGTTGGGGACTGATGGCAGGGGGTCTCAGTTTTTATAAAGGAAAACAGTCTATTAATTGATAAATCGTAAAAAATAAATATCGATAGAATACTCGATTACTAAAATAATAGTTTACTGCAGCCCTACCTACAAGCATTCATCTGTTGGCACAAAGCTCATCTTTACAGATGCTATATCAAAGTGGAAACATATCAAATGATTTTTAATCAAAGCACAGTGCCACATCAAGTAATATGCCGCTGCCAAACCTGGGCAAAGATCTTCACAAGTCTGGAATTGTGGGATGGACGAATCTGAAGATATTCCCTCCACCATTGTTTTGCATAGACCAAAAACAAGCGTTCCTTTTCTGCTGCCTTCTGACGTTCCAGTGTCAGCTGAAATAGAAAAAGGTTATTAGATAATAATTAAGATATCTTCACATACACAAACCAAGTCTTCAAGAACTACTAGAAGCCAATGAACTAGGTCCTTATGTACTACCATAAGCTACGAAATGTACAGTATCCCTCAGATCTTACCTGAGTGCTGACAATCTCTGGAGACAATGGTTGAGTAAGAGGTGGATAAAGCTCAAGTTTCACATTTAGAACCCCGACAGGGATTTTACACTCTGCACCTGAAGAGAAACACAGCAGAATACTTTGAGACGCAGGCTAGCTAGTACGCCAGCAGGACACTGCAGAGCAAACTGTCCTACGTGGACGTATTCTTCATCCAATAATCACCAGGCTTCTCCACACAGGGTGGATTTTCTGCAGATTTATCCATCTGCATCTCAAAAGGACGAAATCCACAACAGTGGAGTTGCAAATGTAAAATCTGCACCACATAGCAGATCTCGGGGTGCATGAGATCGAAAAACTACCGGAGGCCGTACCCAGCTTTATCAGGTTAGAAACATTCACGCGCCAGGAGATACTTTGGTAGGTAACTGCGGATGATCCATTGATACTGGGTGATTTAAAGGCTATATGTAACTTTGGGGGACAATTTTTTTTAATGATTGCATTTTACTCATTTTGGGCAAATTATTATTATTTTTTTTTCAATTTGTCTTTATTAAAAATATTCTGTCGCAGCTGTTTTTCTAGCTGTGTGAATCGTCCATTTTACTTTGTGCCGTCAGCTAATAAACCTCATCTCTAAATTACTAAAAAGGTCATGAACAGTGATGATCAGTTCGCAGTGTTCGTCTGCGAACACATGCAGGCTGCCATCTTGACTCACCCGGCCGGCGATGCACAGGTAAGCCCTTACCTGTGCCGCGAGCCGGTCTGAAATCAAATGCAATCACAGGGAGCAGGCAGGTCCGAGAACAGCTGCCGGGGGCCTTCATCGGGCTGTTCTCGGAACTGCCTGCTCCCGGTGAGCGCATTTGATTTTAGACCGGCTGGTGGCACAGGCACAGGTAAGAGTTTACCTGTGCATCGCAGGCCGGGTGAGTCAAGACGGCAGCCAGCATGTGTTCGCAGGCGAACACTGCGAACTGGCCATCACTGGTCATGAACACTTATTTAAGCCACATTCTTATCATCGAGATAAGAATTGAGCTATAATGAGTGTTTATAACGTCAGATCAGATATAAGGAGCCCGTCAACTGAGCTGCCTGATGGCGCAGAGTGAAAATTCAGACCCTGCTACTAGATAAACTCAAGGCTGCACAAAGACAGAGGTTCAACATTTTTGATAAAGACCAAATGGAAAAAAATAAATAAAAAATTAATACATTTTGCTCAAAATGACTACAATGCAAGAATTTTAAAAAATTGTCCCCAAAAGGTGTACATTATCTTTAATGCATACAGTACTCATATATTTTTTCACATATATGGGACAATGAGGTATACTTGTGAGAGTGCCCTTTAACGTCAAGTCAACTCTAGCCCTCAACTACACAGGTCAAGAAGATCTTGAAGATTTGATCTGTCAGGGCTACTTTAGCTAATGGAGCATTTCCAAGCATAAAATGTACCAGCGTCTATAGGGGTTTTTCACCTTTACCATCTCAGTCCACGACTGGTTAAGAAACGATGGTGCTGATCACTAAGATTCTTCAGTCTGCACCTACTAGTCGTGCAGCATAGACATACAACTCCACATGGAATTGCCCATTAAAATTTTTAAACACTTAAGTCAAGTCGTTTTTCTATTATTACATAGATAAATCATTAATATCTGAAGGCCTCTTTCACACAAGCGTATTGAAATCAATCTATATTCCGCCTCCAGAATACGCACGGATTCCGAATGATAAACCATCGAGATTGTCAGTCTTGTTTCAGTAACTTATCTGGATTTATAAGCGTATTCCTTCCTTTCTGCATTTGTGATGCACTCCCATAGACTATAATAGGTGTACTTGGAAGCAGAAAACATGCTGCGGATTTCAAATACTGACGGAAATGATACGCCCATGTGAATGGCTCTATTCATTAACATTCTGGTACAGAAAATCTGGGCCATATACGCATTGCAAATTTGCTTGTCTGAAGGAGGCCATAAGAAAACCTGGTTATGCATTTCTAGCAATTAAAGCATCAACCAGAAAACATTCTAAATATGCTCCAAACCCATCCCATACCTTGGGAAATGCAATAATATGTACAGTTCTAGTGTTTCCAGCAAAGATTTCTCACCTACGCCCAGGAGCTCCACAGCAAGGCTCGTTACTCCTCTGTCCACTCCCAGTACAGAGCGCCACTCCAGAGAGTGGGAGGACACTAAAGTGGTTTCTCCAGACGTGTCCGTCTTGATCAGCACCAGCTGTACAGGATCACAGACTGACAACAGGGAAGTGGCATCTGCCATTCTGCTGCCATCACCTAGATAAAGGAGTTTACTTAGTGCAGGCTATCAGAGGACATTTTATATTAAAAAGGAGGAGAGGATTGTTGGGAAGGAAGCCATCCTTCTTGACAATAACCTGCTCATTAGGGCTCATGCTCACGATCGTTGGGCGTTTTGCAGTCCGCAAAACATGGATACCAGCCACGTGCATTCTGCGGAAGGGAACGCCTGGCCCCTAATATTACACTCCTATCCTTGTCTGTATTGCGAACAATAATAGGATATGTTCTATTTTTTTTGGAACGACCATGTGGACATGGAATGCACACGGAATCATTTCATTTTTTTTTTTTTGCAGCCCCATTGAAGTGAATGGTTCCACATACGAGTTGCAAGAAAACGGAACGGACACAGATAAAAAAAAAAAAAAAAAAAAAAATATGTATGGATAAGCCCTAAGGGAGTAACGGAAGTGATTCAGTGTACATTCCGTGTCCGTATGTCTGTTCCGAAAAATAAATAAATAATAGAACAGGTTACGGAGAAGGATAGGACTGTTCTACTAGGGGCCGGCTCTTCCGTTACGCAAAATGTGGACACACACGGTCGGTATCCATGTTTTGAGAATCCACAATTTGCAGACCGCAAAACACCCAGTGGTTGTGTGCATGAGCTCTAATGAGCAGGTTATGGCCAAGAAGGAAGAATCGGCTGTTCATTAAGTGGAGGTGAAGCGCTGTATTTTCATGCAGCAATCTCGTCTCTGTTTAGACACCACAATCTGCTGCCCACGAATGATGATTGAGGTGTCCACATCTCTACACCAGTCCTAGATCTGGTCAGACGCGCTGTGTTTTCTCTCAAAGTCTGCCCATTGCTCCGAAGCAACAAACTACAAACTCCCCCCCCCCCCTTTTTCTTTTTTAACATTTACTATTAAAGTGTCACAATGTAGTTTGTTGCCCGGGGACAAGAGAAGAACACATGAAAGAATTTTAAATTCCAAACTACAAACCTAAGAGAGACACAACCTAGACTTTAAAACATTACAGGCCACATAATGCAGTAAAAAAATAAAATCCTGACGGAACAAACCTAAGCTGTCCTTATGTACTTCAAGCAAGAAGCCATCTTGGAAGTCTGGTTCACAGGCACAGGGGACAGGTTTGGAACGGAAACGTTGGTTCCTAAAGTGCAGGCTAAGAGTAAATGTGGAGCACACCTGGCCAGGGAGAGGGTCCGATTCCTGAAGATGTTCCAGAAATGCTTTTCCACCCAAGACCTGGAGGTAAAGATGCCTACGTGATGGGTCTATATTCGCTGTGGAGAGAAACCACGGATTAAAAGGGGTTATCCAAGACTAAAAAAATAATAAATAAATAAAATGTCTCCCATATGCCCAGGCCCCTTACACTGATTCTACCTACATGACTCCTGGCTTCCTGCCACACTCCTGGTCCCGCACAGCCGCTTCTCCCCCAGGTAAGTAGATTCAGTGTGAGGGGCCCGGGCATATGGGGGGACATTTTCTCATCTAGGATAGCCCCTTTAAGGGAAATATCAGTGACAAATACAACATATCGTGTAAGGCGAGTGGAGAGATGCTAGAATATGCTGGGCACTAGTTAACCATACGATACCTAGGAAGTTTAAGCATGGGTCCTCATTCATTGGAAAAGGACCCGTGAACAATACTCTCTTGGCAACTGTACCTTCCAGCATTCACTAGCATCTCTCAACACCCGATGTCAGCCATGAAAACAAAGACCTGTGGGGAGGACCTGAAAAGGGGGCAATTCAATAGAAGTAAAGCTTATTTGGCTATTTTACACCATCTACCAGTGTCCTACTTTTTGCTATTCTTGTTAAACCCCCTTTAACCCCTTCTGGAACTTAAGATTTTCCTTTCCAGTATTCTTAGTTTTTTTTACTCCCTGCCTTCCCAGAGCCATAACATTTTTATTTTTCAGTTCACATAGTCGTATGAGGGCTTGTTTTCTGCAGGACAAGTTGTACTTTATAATGGCACCATTTAATATTGCATACGATGTAGTGGGAAGCTGGAGAGAAAAAAAAAAAAAAAAAAAGTTCCAAAAAAAGGGGGTGGAATTGAAAATTCTGCCAAAGTTTTTGGGTTTTGTTTTAAGGCATTCCCCCCATACAGTAAAACTGTCCTGTTCCCTTCATTCTTAGGGTCAGTACGATTACAGGGTTAACACATTTATTTAGTATTTCTTGTGATATAGATGACCCCCACAACTTATTTTTTCAATGTTTTGTGGGGTTGTATGTAGTTCTTATTGATACCAATTCGGAGTCCGTATGGCTTTTTATTAATATTTTTTTGGGAGGTGAAGTGAAGAAAAACAGCAATATGGCCTTTTGATTTTTCTTTCCATTACGATGTTCATTGTACAGGATAAATATGTTTATTTTTTAATAGCATGCGCATTTTGATGCGGCAGAGCAAATGATCTTTATTTTTTATTGTTTATTTTTATTACGAGTAAAGGAGGGCGATTTTAATTTTCATTTTTACAAATAAAAAATTACTTTTTTTTATTTTTTTAAGTCCCCCTAGGGGACTTGAACATGCAAACATTAAATTGCTTTTCCTACAGACTGCAATGAATTACTATTCCAGTGGTGGCCTCTGAGACTTTAGAAGGTACCTGTAGAAGGCTAATACAGGGAATGAACGGATCCCACAGTCACAGAGCAGGGGAGCCTTTCAGGCCCTAGTAGCGCAGCACTTCTACGGACCACAATTGAAATTAGCTCACAGATGTTAGCTCTGGATGTCTGCTGTGTAAAACAGCAGGCACCTGGCAGCTGTAGTGCCCACTCCGATCAAAAGCGAATGGCATCTTTAAAGACTGGACTTTCTCCATACATGTACAGTGGAGGTCCAGAAGGGATTTTTCAACTTTTTTTTTATACGAATGACATATCCCACGGATTAGTTATCAGTATCTGATTAGTGGGGGGTCCCACATCCAGGACCCTCACCAAGCAGCTTAACCTAGGCTTCTGATGTTATGTTAATCAGTCACATGGCCTAGGCGCAGGTCAGTCCTATTTAAGTGAATGGGGCTGAGCTGCGATACCAAACACAGCCACTATACAATGTACGGCGCTGTGCTTGGTAAGCTGCGAGGAGGCTGTGGCACTCACAGGAGCGCTGTGCCCTCCTCAGACAACTGATCATCGGGGGCCTGACACACTGATCAGATAATGATGACCTTTCCTGAGGATACTTCATCAGTATAGAAAAGTCAGAAAACCACTTTAGGAGAATCTAGCAGAGCAATTGGAGTAATGAATGACAAAATCTCTGGATCCATGTGAGGTGCAGAGGCTGGTTCTAGCTTTGTCTGGTTTGACTTTTTATATAAAATCAAGGCATAACACCTTTAAGGCTACTTTCACACTTGCGGCAGAGTGATCGGCAAGCAGTTCTGTCGCTGGAACTGCCTGCCGGATCCGGCAAAACGTATGCCACCTGATTGCATTTTAGGACTGATCAGGAACCTGATCAGTCTTAAAAATGCATAGCAAGAACGGATCCGTCTGTCTGTCATACGGACAAACGGATCCGTTTAGATTTTTTTTCACATTTTTACCGGTCTGTGCATCGCGGGACTGGAAGGACGGATCCGGCATTCCAGTATTTTGAATGCCAGGCAAGTCTTCATTTTTTTGGGCCGGAGATAAAACCGTAGCATGCTGCGGTTTTATTTTCTGCCCAATCAGTCAAAATGACTGAACTGAAGACATCCTGATGCATCCTGAACGGATTACTCTCCATTCAGAATGCATTAGGATAAAACTGATCGGTTCTTTTCCAGTATAGAGCCCCTAGGACGAACTCTATACCGGAAAAGAAAAACGCTAATGTGAAAGTACCCCGAATCCTGCCTGTATCATGACCAAAGCTTATAACAAACTTGTGAGGAATATGGATTAATATTTACTGTCAGCCATGTCCTCACACCCCCATTTGCTGACAGATAGCGGAGGTAGTGAACTCCACAGGAGGGCCCTGCTTCAAAGCCCCCAGCCCTGATTGTCATTTGATGCACCTCTTGGCATGTTCAGTGTACATGCAAAATTAGTTTCCACCCCCCAGCCATCTGAGTGTCAGTTGGCAAGGAAGAAAGCCCCAGGGGGTCCAGGCTTCAAGGAGAAGGTCACACCTCAGTCCACCACTTTGGAGCCAAGCTGAATCCTGCAGTAAAACCCACAGCATGGGGTATCCGCCCTTGCCCAGGATCAATGAGCCCTCCCAGACATGTTGGCACCTACCTTTCATAAGGAATTATGAATCGCCTGGCCATCGCAGGCGCAAACCGGATACATATTTATGTCCCGGAGGCCACGAGGTACGTGCCCATGGTCTTTGTTTAATGGGACATGGTCTCGATCACGAATCCCCATGTCCGTGTTTTGGCCTAGTTATAAGCTACCGCAGGTTGGTTTCTGACCCTATATAATCCCGTTAACGGACCGGGCTTATATCAAACGAGAACTGGTGGCAGATACCCGGGCTGAGGAGGCACCGTTTCACTGCGGCAGTGAAGAGGCTCTCTCAGCTTGTTGCCTCTCTGTGCCCGCGTGGACAGGAGGCGTTTGTGTAAACTATACCAACCTGACCTTACGTGCTCCACTGGAGGGCGTAACTTCATGTTTTTGCTAAACCCGTGACCATACCAGGTCTCGTGAGCTCGATGTAGTAGACTTCAAGCGGGCACGAGGTGTGGTATTCATCACAAAAACTACTGTATAAAGCAGCATCATTTTTGCATTATGATCAGTAGATACACTTTGGCCTTACTTTTTTTCAAAGTCCTTGGTTCTTTATCAACAAAATGCGTTGCTGGATTCGGGGTAGAGGTTAGTTCTCGTGAGAGGCCATCCTAGTAATAAAAGAAACATAAAAATGATAAAAATGTGGAATTGATTCCCAAGAATCGTAAAATAAAAGTGACTGTGACACAGCATGACAGCCTTCTACTGATAAAACCATAAGGCAAACTATATTACCAAATATAATTGGGGCACTACCTTGAACTCCAGTTCATACATTGAGCACTATTAACTATCAACTCTTTGAATGTTCTTGGAGTAGTCCTAGGAATTTGAAAGACAAATGTTTTCCTGGACAGGAGAGGACTCATTTCTAGATAGAATACTCACGTATCTACTATGCCATCCCTTTCCATAGAGCTTATAATGGCTCACACCCGTCCCCCTTACCAGTGGGTCTTATGTCGCTATGTCAGGGACACTGCCCGGACTGGATACGAATATTACTCACAGAAGTGGTTGCTGGCCAAATGCTACCACTGCTTCCTATGGTGGCTGCATTCACCTTGTAGATCTGTAATGGCCAAGACCAGGGGGTGGATTGGACATAGACCTTACAGGGAAATTACCTGGTGGGCCAATGCCCAGTGGGCTGCCCAAGCCACCATCACCGCTCCTGTCTGGGTACATAATAAGCCATCAGTGGTAATTAACTCTGTGAGAATCAGGTACTTATGTACCCGGCCAGTGAAAAGTTGTACCGCATGCTCCATACCGTAATCAGAGAAAACGGGAAGAGGAAGAGAGAAAATGGCCTCTATTGATGGACAACTCAGAGGGGCAGCTTTTGGGGCAATATATTTTGCGCTACTTTTGTTGCCCTGCCTCCTGTCAATTTAGACCCTCCTACCATATGGGGCCACTTTTAGGTATTTTTTTTTTCCCCAGGGCCATTTTAGGTTCCCAATGGACATGCAGAAAGTGAAGACATGTTACCAACCGGGGCACTGTGCATTTTTCGTACCTCAGATTACTGTACAGTGCCCAGTATAAAGCACTTTCCAGAATGCTTTAACAAGCCCATGTCTGTGGAGGGAGTCTGCACATATCCAGGTTTTTCACCGCCCCCTGCACTTACAACATACATAGAATTCAAGAGGAAACACGGAGGAGTTTGTTGGTCTAGCGAAATAAATAATGTAGATGGAGTACATCTATTTAGGAACGCAATATAATTTTTTTTTTTAAAAGCTAAAAAAATAATAATAATAAATAATAATAATAATCCATATATTCACAATACTCAGGCCAAACGTAGGTAAGTTAAAGAGGACC
The DNA here is from genome assembly GCF_014858855.1 of Bufo gargarizans. Classification (NCBI taxonomy): domain Eukaryota; kingdom Metazoa; phylum Chordata; class Amphibia; order Anura; family Bufonidae; genus Bufo; species Bufo gargarizans. The sequence goes on from NC_058084.1 coordinate 151,049,954, forward strand.
TTTCACTAGTATACAAACTAAAAACTAACTATCTGTGGGCAGAGCGGCGCCCAGGGGTCCCCCTGCACTTACTAGTATGTCTGGGCGCCGCTCCGTTCGCCCGATATAGGCTCCGGTGTCTCAGCTCCGTCTGTTGTACTGGACTGATTTTTTGTAGGAGGAGTATATTACATACTGATATAAGACTAGATGCTCCAGAATTGTTATCACATGGGGAATGCATGAAGCTAATAAAACAGACATGTCAGGAGCGGTGACAGGTCCTCTTTAAGCATATGCCTATCTTTTTATATTACCTCCAGGAAATGCAGCTCTTTCATAACATCATCGATAATCCCTCGCTTTCTCAAGGCTTTAATCAGATCATCTTCTGAGAAGTTATGGCTTTCATCTCCCAATTCATCTTTTAACGTCTCTGCAAGCACCTCGCGGATTCTGCTGTGAACATTCACCTAAAACATGAAAATGCAAAATATCAAACCATTGTGGTACTTAGTTTCCATTTCAATGGCATTCCTTATGCATCACTTATCTAGGGGTTAAATTGGCTGCCGACCCAGCCCTCTCATCGCCTCAATAATTTCTTTAATCCAATCTGGGCAACATTTTACACTGTCCTTCTCTGGCTGATGTCACCTCTTTAAAATGGTGGCCTTCCCTAAATTACTCAATTTAAGGGTCCATTCACACGCACGTAGAATGGGTCCACATCCGTTCCGCAAATGGCGGAACAGCTGCGGACCCATTCATTCTCTATGGGGCAGGCTGTACGCATCCACATTTCCGGAGCGTACCCCCCGATCTTCTGGTCCGCGGCTCCGGAAAAAAAATAGAACATGTCCTATTCTTGTCCACAATCGCGGGCAAGAATAGGCAGTTCTATGGGGATGCCGACTACAGATGTGTGAATGGACCCTAATTCAAACTCTCCTCCTACTGCTCCACTCATCGGACATTAAACTTCTTCAGAGAACCTTTAGGGTCTAGTCACACGCCCGTATTTGTTTGGCGGATCCGCAAAACACGGACAACGGCAATGTGCGTTCCGCATTTTGCGAACTGCACATCGCTGGCTCTCTCATAGAAAATGCCTTTTCTTGTCCGCAATTGCGGACAAAAGAACATCTATTTTTTTGCGGAACGGAAGTGCGGATCCGCAAATGCGGACAGCACATTCCGGCCCCATTAAAAATGAATGGGTCCGCACCTGTTCCGCAAAATTGCGGAATGGATGCGGACGTGAGAATGGACCCTTAGGCTATTCATCTGGAGATGCTCATGGAGGAGTCGTATTAGCCTTTATAAATTACAGCAACCTCGAATATTGGGGGGGGGGGGGGGGGGGTATTTATTTCCCAGACATTTCACTATACAACTTGGCTGCCAATTTGCGATATGTTATTGACTGGATGCGAAAAAAAATCCCATTTTGCTAACGTAGATATGGAAAAACGATTTCCCCCTCACATCTCCCTTATGGCACTCTTGCACATACAGAAAGCTACGCTCCCTCCTAAGAGACTTCCCTGTTCTTTGGAATACTAGTCAGGCCTGGCATAAAGTAAGGAAACTCGGTAAACTAGATGGCACACATACTTTCAGCCCTTTCTGGGTCCCCCAGGGTTTCTGGGGGGGCAAACCGCCCAGGATATATGCTACCCTAGCATCACAGGGATGTATTTGGATTCTCGATATGTAATATTCTAGTTACTCTGTTCTCTCTTTTACGGAGGCCTCCCAACGGTTTCCGGCATTTAATCATAACCAGTTTATATATCTACAAGCCCGTCGTTTTGTTAAACGTTGTCTGAACAATATTCGGGGAGACCCGAGGGGGGCCTGCTTAAACATAATTCTTAAGAGTCCAAACTCAGATTTCTTCTACTAGTACCATATACAGATTCCTCAGGCTACTATTAGATTGGGATGTAGTCACTACAGGTCCGAGGAATTGGATCAAAGACTTTCCTAATCTAGAAGTCAAAACATTACTGGAAGCCACATTAAAGAGTCCCAAGCAGTCCCCAGTCAGCAGCTATACAGATAAGGCTCTGATGATACTCCATAGAGCGTATGTGACACCGAGCATGAAAAACAAAAGGTCTCCCGATCGTACTTATTCTTGCCCTAAATGTAATATACCCAATACGGATCTATACCATCATCTGTGCGAGATTTATGGGAGCAAGTGCGATCCCACATAGTAACAACTTACAATATAACCGTCACTGCTACTCCTCAGTGGGCTACTTACTATCATCACCTGAGGAACAACAAGGTCTTCCTAGACCAGATAAAGCTTTATTACACATTTGGGCAAGCGGCGGCTACTAGAAAAAGCCAACAATGGCTAAACTCAGAAATACCTTCTATCCCTTTTATCCAAGACAAAATACACTTCCTGTTTAATATGGACTGGATTTTCACTTTATCAGATAAGGAAAAAACAACTAAACGTTTGTTTGTTTTTTAAAAATGGTCTTTATAATAGTCGGCCTCCCTGAGGGGGTAGAGGGGGGCAACCCCGTGGCGTTTATTCAAAAATGGTTAATTGAAATGCTTGGTTCTGGTGGAGATACTCCCGCACTACGTGTGGAGAGAGCCCATAGAATCCCTGTAAAAAAGATGCCGCCGGGTAGCCCCCCCCGAGCCATCCTAATTAGGATACTCTCCTCTAGTGATAGAGACTGGGTGCTCCGACGGAAGAGAGATCTAGCTGACACTACACTTGACGGACATTCGATACAGATATACCCCGACTTTTCTAGGGACACCCAAAGCAAGCGTAGGGAATATTTTGACATTAAGAAAAGATTACGTGAGGGGAATATTAAATATTCAATGCTTTACCCCGCTAACTTAAGAGTGGTGTATAGAGACACCGTAATGTTTTTTCACTCCCCCAGAGAAACCGTTGAATGGCTTGACTCTGTCAGGGTTTAGACGCCGGACCTCGGTTGATGTGGCAGCAACGCCCCTCAACCTAGGGGTGGGGTAATAGCGGTGGGCGGCCCATGGACGGATGGGCGAAATGTAAGAGGTTGACAACGATGCTTCGCATCAGTGAACCAGTAAGGGGGTTGATGGGGGGTGGGTATCAATGGGTGTGGGTGGATAATGGGTGGGGGGGGACCCCGGCTTGGTTGCGGCTGCCTTTGGGGGGTGACGGACGCCTCCTCCATAATTCATGATGACTAGTAATAGAGTCATGATATGGAATGTGCGTGGACTGGCTGATAGAATGAAAAGGGTAGTGGTCTTTGATTTAATTACTCGACACCTCCCCGCAATAGTTGCTTTATTAGAAACGCATGCCACACCGAATATCCCTGAGTATTTAATAAAGAGATGGGCTGGACATCAATTTCACTCTGGTCTCTCGGCATATTCCCGAGGGATCAGTGTGTATATACACCATAGCATCGACTTTATCCTGCTAGACCAGTCGATTGATAGAGATGGGAGATATATCTTCCTCTTCGCCCAATGGAATGGTAGTAGGTGCGTCCTTGCTTTCTTGTATATTCCCCCACCGTTCACAATGACAGTTTTAAAGCAGCTGGCACTCTTTATACATAATAGAGAGCGCTCTCCGATATTAATATGTGGTGACTTTAACTGCGTGCTCGACCCGGCGCTGGATAGATTTTCAACCGCCCGGAAAAGTGCGCAGGATAAACATGTTCTACTTCGCGGGTTCTGTGAGGAGATGGGTTTAACCGACGTCTGGCGATGGCTTTACGGCAACAAACAGGTGTTCTCCTGCTTTAGCAAAGCGTATAGCGCTATGTCTAGGATCGATATGGCCTTGGCCAATGAGCAGATGCTTGAATCTATCTCAAAAATGACATACGAGACCCATGGCATATCCGACCATTCACCGATCTTACTGGTGATGAAGACCGGACAAAAAACCGGGATCAGCAGATCGTTCAGATTGAACGAACACTGGCTAACTATATTAAATGATTCCGCTGGGATAGATAAAGAACTCTCACAATTTTGGCAAGAGAATATCGGTACAGCTCACATTCATTTTGTTTGGGATGCCATGAAGGCATTTATGCGTGGGCTGTATTTTTCTAGAATAAAAACGAAAAAAAAATGATTTCTCTGCCGAACAAAAAAAGCTGGAGGCAAATATTGCATATCTGGAGGGCTGTATCCGAGTACGAAATGATATGAATACGCGTACTAAGCTAAAATCTGCCAAAGATCATTACATTACCTTTATGAAGGAAAAAGCACAGAATCAACTATTTTTCATGGGCTATAAAGATTTCTGCGAGGCGGGTACCCCGAGTAAACTATTGGTTTCTATTATAGCAAATCAAAAACCCCCCCAAAGAATTAGACAGATACTGACGGGGGATGGGCGTAGATTGGAAAGAGGAATGGAGATGGTAGCAGAGTTTTTTAATCACTTTGATAATTTATATCGATCTGAGGCGGTAGATATAGTGACCGAAATAGATGCCTTTTTGGAACAAGTCAGGATCCCGGCGCTCTCGGTCTCCGATTCCGCCTCTTTGTGTGCCCCCATCTTATTGGAGGAATTACAAACGGCCCTGCAGGGGACTCGGGGTTCTTCTGCGCCGGGTCCGGATGGACTTCCATTTGGCATCTATAAGCGCCATGTGGAGATACTCTTGCCCGGACTGTTGCTTGTTCTAAATGAGTCTAGTAAACGCGGAAAGCTGCCCCCGTCTCTGGCCGAAGCAACGGTTACATTGATCCTTAAAAAGGGGAAACTGGGAAATAAAGTTGAGGACTATCGCCCAATATCACTGCTCAATGCAGATTATAAAATAATTGCAAAAGTCCTTTCCAATCGCTTAAAAAAAGTAATAGCGCGCCTGATACATGTGGACCAGACAGGGTTCATTCCTGGGCGACAGATACAGACCAATATACGGCGGACCTTTCTTAATATCCAGATTGGCGGAGGGGAGGACCGCTCGATACTATCATTGGACGCCGCTAAAGCGTTCGATCGTGTCGAGTGGCCCTTCCTCTGGCGTGTTATGTATAGGATGAATCTGGGCCAGGAATTTATTGGATGGGTTAAACTGCTATATAGTGAAACAACTGCTAGAATTAAAGTCAATGAGGTGCTTACCCCTGCTGTTTCCCTAAAGCGGGGAACACGTCAGGGCTGCCCCCTTTCTCCTCTCCTCTTCGCAATCTTTATGGAACCCCTTGCCTGCAGGATACGGACTGAACCTGGCATATCCGGCTTCGGGGGGAGAGGGACAGACGATAAGATTTGCTTATATGCAGATGACGTCTTACTCTACCTGAATGACGGTTGGAGAAGCGTCCCCAATGTTATGCGGATAACAGAGGAATTCGGCAGAATTGCTGGGTATGAGATAAACTGGTCTAAGTCTGTACTCTTCCCCCTGAACCGGATGCCCCCCCCTAACGATCTTAGGATCAGAATTATTCCCCCGACAGATCATTTAGATTATCTCGGGATAAAAATCAGCAATAATATCAGGGAATATAATCAGTTAAATATTTCCCCTTTAGTGGGGAGAATAAAAGACAAAATAAGAGTGTGGCAGAAACTCCCACTTTCGCAGATCAATAGGATTGCGTTGATTAAAATGGTTTTGTTACCCTGGATATTGTATACGGTCAGCTCCTGCCCCACTTGGATTGAGGATAGCGTCTTCAATCTGATTGACCGCTTGATAAATGATCTGATATGGGGCAGAAAAAGGGTCCGCATCAAACTACAATACCTGCGAATGGCCGTAAGTAACGGGGGCCTAGGCCTGCCCCATTTTCAAATCTATTATCTCTGTGCACAATTACAATGGTGCGTCAATGTCGGGGATGGTGTATTAATATCACATATCCTAGGTCAACGCCCACTACACTCCAATAACATTTTTAGTATATTGGAATCCGGAATGTTTCAACGTACAGATTACTTTTGCCCCATCGGAGCCGCGCTACAGAAAGTTTGGAATAAAATTAAGATATTGATCCATGCCCCTCAAATTCTGGATTTCTCCCCCTTATGGGACAACCCTGCCCTAACTGAATTTTTGACACTTAACGAAAACGAATTCTGGACTCGAAAAGGTATTTCATTATTTTCACATATATACACAAAAGGGAATAGTAAATCAATACGGGAATTGATAAAACAAGCACCAATAACTGCACTAGAGCACTATAGATATTGTCAACTACAACATGCACTATCATACACTCTCAAAAAAACACCCTTGATAAAAGTTACTCCGGGGTTCTTATCCTTTTGTTATAACATAGTAGGGAATAAAGTTAAGATTTCACTAATATATAGGAGATTCATCGAGGAAATAAGCACTATCACTAAATTTAAAAGTGTGGATAAATGGAAGACAGATATTGGGGAATGTAACCCCTCACAATGGCAGGAAATATATCAAAATATAAAGAAGGCCTCTCTTTCACGACAACACCGATTGATACAATTCAAAATAATACATCGCTTATATGTTACTCCGAGCCTGTTGACTAAAATGTACACTAACAAGGGTCAAGAATTTAGCTGCCTTAAATGTTCTTGTGTAGCCGCAGGGCTTGTACATATGCTGTGGGACTGTCCAGCTATTAGGACTTTCTGGGGCTGCATATTTCAGACAATGGTGGCAAACAGCAGGAACAGTCCTCCCATGACTATTCAAGTAGCAGTTCTTGGATTGCTTCCTCCTGAGTATAAAAACAAAACCACTAAAAATGAACAGGTATACTGGTTAAAGGGGTTTCTTTTGGCCAAAGTGATAATCTTGAGACAGTGGGTGAAAGATAGACCCCCAACAATCAATGATTGGCAAAGTTTAATGACGCGAATAACACATTTTGAGGGCATGAAACGACGTGGATTAAACGACGCTACCGGAATGGGCCCATAGAGAAGGGAAATAGCCAGCCGTAATACCCCAGAGCAGAATTGATGGCTAGTAACTGGGGAGACCACTGATATATACCCCAACAAACCATTATATATATTCCTAGATAAACTCTATCAACACAGCCCACGCCAGAATACGTGTGAAATTGTAAAGGCTCTAATGAAAATCCTTATGAGGGGGGCAGGAATACTCCGCCGCCCCTCGCGGCGGCCGCACCAAGCCGGGTGGAAACGGGTGGGGGGTGAGGGGGCGGGGCGGAGGGGGGTTGGGTTTATGGTTTTTTTTTTCTCATTTTTGTGTGTTTTTTTTTTGGGTTGTGGATCCCATGCCTATGTACTGGTATTAGAGCTGACTCCTCTGGTCACAGATTGTTTTGTTGTATGTGTCCGATATATGGCATGGAGACGATACACTGTCTAATGTGCGCTATTATAGTATATCTGATTGGAAATTTGCTTTTATATTGTCTGTAAAATAAAAATACAAATAAAAAAATAAAATAAAAAAAAAAAATATGGTCTTTATTTATGAATACTCTTTCCCCACTTCCATTTTGGGCATACCACATGGTATTTATATTCTCTGCTGACACTTGAGGTCCTCCGAATTGCCATGTTCCTCAGGGTTGGCGCACAGGATTTGGGGGAAGGGGGGGGGGGGGTATAAAAGGGACATTTCTGTTTGACATTGTCTTTTGACCTGTTTACCGATGCTTGTACCTTTCAGTATATACCATTTTGTTACTGGTTATGCTATATTGTATTTGTTTATTGATATATCGGAAAAACAAACAGATTTAAAAAAAAAAAAAAAAAGCTAAATATCAAATCTAATTTTCAGTCACTGAAATAAACCCTGTAGACATAAAACATAGTGTAACACGACATACTGGAACATGATTGGTAGCCTTCTCTTAAAGGGATTGTCTCACTTCAGCAAATAACTTTCTCTACATGATAAATGCTAATACAAGACACTTACTAATGTATAGGGATTGTCCATATTGCCTGCTTTGCTGGCTGTATTCATTTTTCCATCACATTATACACTGCTTGTTTCCATGGTTACAACCACCCTGCAATCCAGCAGTGGTGGCCGGGCTAGCACACTATTGGAAAAAGCACTAGCCTATCTGCACCAGAGATAACGGAGCCTTTTCTTATAATGTGCAAGCTCGACCACCGCTGATCAACTGCAAGGTGGTCGTAACCATAGGAACAAGCAGTGTATGATATGATGGAAAGAGGAATACTATCGAGGTTTGATGACTTGGAGGTTTATTTCAGTTACCACTTTTACTAATAAATATGGTGAAACTAAAAGTGCTATGTCTGCAGATATCCATTCTCTTAGTGTAGATCTCTAGGATCAGTGTTACAGAGATCTATTTTGAAAAGTGGCCAGCACCCCAACAGCTGATGTACCACTGCAGGAGAAATGTAGTCTCCAATGGCCGTCCATCTGACCATAGGACGACTCGAGTCTGCTAGAAAAGGAGGCTCATAGAAGGGGGTCCCTCTATAGTGTCTACATAATGTTCAAAGGGTTAACAGTTGGGATTGGAGCTACCTCTGATCCTGGCTGCTCTAAGAACTAGATCTGTTGGGGTCAGCTTGCTGGCACAGGAGTGCTCAACCCCATCTAAAGCAGCGTCGGAAAAAGTCAGTGGGTGGTTCTTAAGGGGTTAACTTTTCTCATCTAGTCCTAACCAGGAGTCTAGCACCTGCTGTACCATAGAACACAAGGGGCTGGTGCTGCACTTACCCGGTTCAGCTGCTCATGGATGATGTGTTTCAGCTCGGTGGATTTCTCCGGCGGCAGAGACATAATTGCAAAGATGGAGTATACTGGCTGTACCGTACAGTGTCAATGTGAACCAGAGCCTACATAGCGGACATGATGTAAGTCAAACCCTGCACCTACTGGCTGCACCGCCTTCCAGGAGTCTACAGGAGACTGGCAAGAAGCTGGAGTTCAGAAGCGGGATGCACGGCGGGAGGCTGCCCTACGCATTGCCTGGCGACATCCCTGTACAGGAGTCTGATTAGACAGCTCTAATTCCTAACCGCGGGGCCTTGGAAGAAGGCAGGCGTTTGGTTAGACAGCTATAACTCCTGGGCGCAAGCCCTTCAGGCCTCTATGAGGGCAGCTGTTTCCATGACAGCGGGGCTTTTGAAGAAGGCAGGCGTTTGGTTAGACAACTATAACTCCTGAGCGCAGGCCCTTCAGGCATTTTTGAGGACAGCTGTATCCATGACAGCGGGGCCTTTTAAGAAGGCAGGGGTTTGTTTGGACAGCTATAACTCCTGAGCGCAGGCCCTTCAGGCATCGTTAAGGACAGCTGTATCCATGACAGCGGGGCCTTTTAAGAAGGCAGGGGTTTGTTTGGACAGCTATAATGCCTGAGCGCAGGCCCTTCAGGCATCTCTGAGGACAGCTGTATCCATGACAGCGGGGCCTGTTGGACGCTGTTCTAGTGACGTCTATGGTGCGCGCCTCTAGTGATACACATTAGTGCGCACAGTCATGTTCGTGCCGGCTGCCGGTGAGTGGAGCCCCCCAGCGGACTGCACCCTGCTCCTGGTGAGTGCACAGCGCCGCACTGACAGATGACCCCGGGGAAAGCAGCCACATCCCATAGACCTCCTTTATGCTGTGTTCACACTTGTGCGTTCCAGGCTTCTGTCAGGCAAACCAGAGCCTCCTCCAAATGGAAGGGGTTCAGGGTTCTTGCCCCTCACCAGTGCTGAGCAGGACCCTCCAGAATCCCCAAACCAAGAAGGAGATGTAATGGAATGGATTGTAATGGCATCACTGACCTGGCTGTCTCCTGGATCACATCATACCTCACAGACCGGATGTTTAGCGTCTCCCACCCCCGCACCACCTCCTCGTCTCATGCCCTCTCTGTTGGTGTCCCGCAAGGCTCTGTCCTAGGACCCCTGCTCTTCTCTATCTACACTTTTGGCCTGGGACAGCTCATAGAGTCCCATGGCTTTCAGTATCACTCCTACGCTGACGACACACAAATCTACCTCTCTGGTCCAGACATCACCACCTTACTATCAAGAATCCCACAATGTCTATCTTCTATATCATCCTTCTTCGTCTCTCACTTTCTTAAACTTAACATGGATAAGACAGAATTCATAATCTTTCCCCCATCTTGTTCAACCCCCCCAACAGACCTATCTATCACTATCAATGGCTGCACATTATCCCCAGTCAACAAAGCCCGCTGCCTTGGAGTGACCTTAGATTCTGCCCTTTCCTTCCGACCGCACATCCAAGCCCTTTCCACCACCTGCCGCCTCCAACTCAAAAACATCTCCCGCATCCGCGCTTTCCTTAACTTCGAATCTGCAAAAATGCTTGTACATGCCCTCATTATCTCCCGCCTAGACTACTGCAACATTCTCCTCTGTGGCCTTCCATCTAGCACCCTCGCACCCCTCCAATCTATCCTCAACTGCTGCCCGACTAATCCACCTCTCACCTTATTACTTCTCTGCCAATCCCTTCACTGGCTCCCCATTGCCCAATGAATCCACTTCAAAGTACTGACAAACGCATACAAGGCCGTCCATAACCTGTCCCCTCCCTACATCTCTGAGCTACTTTCCCGATACATCCCCACACGCACTCTCCGATCCTCACAAGACCTCCTTCTCTCCTCTCCTCTTATCGCCTCTTCCCACAATCGACTCCAAGATTTCTCCCGTGCATCCCCCATACTCTGGAACTCCCTACCCCAACATATCAGACTCTCACCTACAGTGAAATCCTTCAAAAGAAACCTGAAAACCCACCTCTTCAGACAAGCCTACAACCAATTATGTTTATGTGGGCCGCATCAAAAAAATAATATTTTTTTTTTACAATATAATGCAGACGGATCCGTTCTGAACGGATCCACCGTCTGCATTATATGAGCGGATCCGCTCTGAACGCAAGATTGAAAGTAGCCTTAGGGGCGAGAACCTGGGATCTTTCATCCCTTGTCCTATTCAGCTCTATCAGGGTGAATAGGACTTCACACTGTCCCTGCTGCTCTGTGCCTTGTGCACACAGCATCAGGGATGTTACCATGGCAACCAGGGCTTCTGTAGCGTCCTGGCTGCCATGGTAACTGATCGGAGCCCCAGGATTACACAGCTGGGGCTCCGATCAGAAGCTGCCACTGCACCACCAATGAGGGGGAGGGGAGAGGTCCCTGTGGCCACTTCCACCAATGATTTTAATACTGGGGGGGTTGAGGGGCTGGCGCACTGTGCCACCAATGATTTTAATGGGATGGGGGGTTGAGGGGGGGGGGGGGGGGCACACTGCACCACCAATGATAAATTACCCCTTTATACAGGAGGCTGGTACTGGCAGATCAGCAGTTAACCCCTCAGGTGCGGCACCTAAGGGGTTAACTGCCTCTGATCGCAGCTCCCTGTCAGCGGCAGGGTGCCGGCAATGCGATTCTGCTGCCGGCACCCGCCTCCTGTATTGTGTTAAAGACTGACTTTCACTATCAGGCCACACAGAGCGGCGCCCAGCGATGTCTCAGCACTCACCATTAGTCCTGGGCGCCGCTCCGTTCGCCCGCAGTGCTCCATTACTGTCTCCTCTCCTGCTCCACATGCTGTTGATTACTATCGGAGCGATGGGAGGAGACATCAGCTTCACTAGTGGGCGTTCCTTCTTCCTGGCTGTAGCGCTGTCCAATCGCAGCGCAGGGAGAAGGAACGCCCACTAGTGAAGCTGATGTCTCCTCCCATCGCTCCGATAGTAATCAGCAGCATGTGGAGCAGGAGAGGAGACAGTAATGGGGCACTGCGGGCGAACGGAGCGGCGCCCAGGACTAATGGTGAGTGCTGAGACATCGCTGGGCGCCGCTCTGTATGGGAATAGTCCTATCATTGGTGGCTCAGTGCGCCCGCCCCTCCTCCCCCCCTCTCTTCTCATTGGTGGCAGCGGCAGCAGCACAGGGGGAGGGAGGACAGCTTCCTTCTCCCTGTGCTGCTGAGAGAACATGAGCGCGCCGATAGCAGCGCGCTCATGTTCAGAGATACTAGACTGCCGGGCCGCAAAGATATTCATTGCGGGCCGCATGTTTGACACCCATGATGTAGATTGTAAGCCCTCACGGGCAGGGCCCTCTCTCCTTCTGTACCAGTTTGTAACTCATCTTGTTTATGATTAGTACAATTGTCTGTATTATGTATGTGCACCCCTTATTATATGTACAGCGCTATGGAATGAATGGCGCTTTAATAATAATAATAATTATTATTATTATGTGGAATGGGATTTGCCAGGATGGTTCTATCGTAGCCGTTATGGCTGGAAGCAATGACCCTGATGTGACACAGCTCGGGATGAGCGAGCTTCTGCTTTCGTTTTCGGCGTACAAGGTTTGGGAAATCTAAGAATTCTGTTGTGGATTCCGCTGCCACGGACCGTAAGTTAAGTCTCATTCACATGTCAGTGATCTTGAGCCAAAACCAGGTGCGGCTCAACACAGAACAGGAGCAGATCTTTCTCTCATGCCTAATGTCTGTGGAGGCTGCACTCCTGGTTTTGGCTCACAATCACTGACGTGTAAATGAGGCTTTATGGTCCGTGGTAGCGGAATCCATAACGGAATTCTTAGATAACCTGGACCTTGTATGCTGAACTTGAACACACAAGTTCGCTCAACCCTAGACGCAGTATTTCCTAAATTTTATTCCCTTGATGAGCATAGGATTTAAAGAATAAAATAAAAGTAATCATGGCAATTGAGGGAGGGGCATCAATCAGTTACTGGGCCCCATGAAGGCTCCTAGCATTGCCGTAGTAAGATGCCTGCTATGCTGTGCTTGTGGCAGGGCTTGACAAGCAGTCAGTAAAAATCCCATAGCCTGCAGTAGTATTCTGTTAGTCTATGTTCCAAGCGATCAGAAGATCACATGTTTAAGCCCCCTATGGGGACTAAAAATATACAGATATTAAGCCAAATACCTCCTTTCCCAATTTTGCATATAAAAAATAAATAGACAGCATCTAAAAATGTCCAAACTAATAAAATATCAAAATATATTTCCTGCATGGTGAATGCTACAGCAGAAAAAATGATTTGCCATTTCTTGGTCACCTTGCCCATCAAAAAACCTTGTGTACCACAAACGGTTCTACCACTACAGATTCCTAACAATCCTATTAACTAATCACCGCATTGTTAACTATCAGTTTTGCGGGTTACTGCCTGGCCATTGAAGGGGTTCTCCAGCATTAACACATTGGAGATCTATCTACAGGATAGGTCATCAATATGAGATCAGTGGGGTCTGACTCCCAGCCCCCTGCCAATCAGCTGATTGAGGGGGGGGGGGGGGGGGGGGGGGCACGGCTCTCCTGTGAGTGCCACGGCCTCCTTGCAGCTTACCAAGCACAGCGCCGTACATTGTATAGTGGCTGTGCTTGGTATTACAGCTGAGCACCATATACTCGAATGAGACTAAGCTGCGTGTAGGCCATGTGACCAATGAATCTGACGTCACTGGTCTAGGAAGAGGTTTGAGCACCCACGAGGATTGGCGGGGGCAGTGGGAGTCGGACCCCCACCGATCTGATATCAATGACTTATCCTGAGAACAAGCCATCAATATGTAAATCCCAGACAACCCCTCTAATGGTGAAAATGGAAGAAACGATGCGGTTGTAATTAATAGGATGCAGCAGTGGCTATTGTCTCGTGGTACTCTGTCACAGGCAGCTCCCAATCGCAGCTCGGCTGTGCCGTGTGGCCGTCCCCTTTATTCTTTTATTTTTTTACATTTCTAGGTGTCTTCACATCATCTCTTTTCTTTAGCCCGCAGTGTCTGTAGGAAATGTTGGACAACTTGCCGCTGACCTGATAGTTTCCTCACTGGATATGCCAAAGGTGGGCTATTTTTACACGGATTGTCTTGTACCTATGGTGGGCAGTAATCCATATGCTACTAAAGAACATGCAGAGGAAATGTGTGTGAATGCTGAAGGTGAGTACCGACCAGAAACGGATAAGTCATAGGATCTGAAGAGCTTCAGACCAGTGCTAATGATATGTCTGTGGAGGAGTCGGTGCTCCAGCATCTGCTTCCCTATGTTACATATACTTTACATAAGACAGACTAGTGTGTGGTATTCCTACGACGTAACTATACATGACACGTTGTTTAGTAGACGTCATATATAATGGCAAAATAAATAGATTCTAGAAAAAGATGGTGTAAATGACACAACAATGAACATATACTGTCTAACGGTGCTCCCAAAACTTCATTTCTTTCTGTGTACAGCAAGGCCTCAAACAGCTTGGGGTACTTTCACACTTGCGTTGTGAGGATCCGGCAGGCAGTTCCGTTGCCTGAACTGCCTGCTGGATCTGGAAATCCGTGCGCAAACGGATAGCATTTGTAGACTGATCCGTCTCACAAATGCATTGAAATACCGGATCCATCTCTCTGGTGTCATCCAGAAAAACAAATCTGGTATTTTATTTTTTTTTATATTTTTTTTTTTAACAGTTTTAAAGGTCTGCGCCTACTGAGAAACGGGATCCGTTTTGCCAGAACACTTGGTGCCGGATCCGGCATTCCGGCAAGTGTTCCGGAATTTTGGCTGGAGAAAATACCGCAGCATGCTGCGGTATTTTCTCCGGTCAAGTACCGTAAGAGATACTGAACTGAAGACATCTTGATGCATACTGAATGCATTAGGATAAAACTGATCATTTTTTTTCTGGTATTGAGCCCCTAGGACGGAACTCAATGCCGGAAAAGAATAACGCTAGTGTGAAAGTGCCCTTGGTCACAAAAAAATGTAAATGTATGCCTGATTATAGGTCTTCAATATGTAAATCCTGGAGAACCCTTTTAAAGTATACCCTCAATGTTGAGCGGTGGCTGTTAACCTCTTATTTACCACAAACCTCTTAGATGGTCCATTGAAACCCATTCTCTCTCTTTTTATGCATTCTCTGAAATATAACCACAACTTTCTTAGGAGTCCATGAATCCTGGTTTTAAGAACTCCCTATTTAGGGTTTCCTGAGGCAAAAAGTTATTAAAGGGGTTGTCCAAGATTTTGAAATAGTTTGCCTACAGTATCTCCAGGATAGGTCATCAGTATCTGATCGGTGGTGGTCCCAGATGTTGGAGCTGTCTGGAGAGGTTGTGGCTCTCTGGTAAGTACTGCAAGCTCTTCCTAGGCCAAAGACGACATGTTCATCGATCACACAGCCTAGGTGCAGCTCATCCACATTCATGTGAATGTGCCTGACTGCAATACCAAGCATAGCCACTATGCAGTGTACGGCACTGTGCTTAGCAAGCTGTGAAGAGGCCGCAGCACTCGCCAGCCTCTACAAACAGCTGATCAGCGGGGGTGCCAGGAGTTGGACCCCACTGTTCTGGTATTGATGACCTGTCCTGAGGATAAGCCATCAGTATCAAAATATTGGACAACCCCTTTGTTATGTATTGTTCCCTAATATGTCCAGTCACATTCTACGTCTCTGTATACTTATATTTGTACCATTCTCTACAGTATACGCATCATGTGACAAGAAGCTTGCAGTCCTGCAGATCAGGTCTCCATTAATAAAGGTAGGAGTGATGTCAGACATTGGCTGATATCTGATGGATCTCACTGGCCGTTCATCACTCACTTCTTTCTCTGTCTCTAAAGAAAAAATCCAGGGCCTTCTGCCAAGCTTTAACCTGCTGGATTAAGAAGTGTGCCTTCTCAAGAGTAGTTCTCCTTTCCAGCAGCCATGCATACCAACGAGACGATAGCCAGCTTTTGGGGTATGTATCAAGGCTACTTAAAGAGTAACTTTTTGATATGTCATAGCTACACATAAAAGGTTTTGATTAGTGGGGGTCCAAGCATTGGGACCCCTGCCATTCGCTATCATGAGGAGTTAGAGCAATGCCTCTCCTCACTGCTGAGCACGGAAATGAAGACGGGCTCAATAGAATGTCTGTGAGGCCATCTTCACATCCCTGCTGAGCATTTCTAACTCCTTATTCTAGAGATCAGACTTTGTCTCGGTGCTTGGACCCCCACCGATCAAAACCTTTGATTTGTCGCTATGACGTATCAAAAGCTTCCAAAAAATGGAGTTACTGAATGAACCATCCATGTCTTCTACAGGACTCCCTTCCGCTACTTAGCCACTCCAGCTTTGCAGGCGTTGGTGGCAGACACGATGAAGACATTAGAGTGGAAGGAAATGGAGAAAATGTCTTTATATCCAGGCATAAATGATGAGGAGAAAAAGATTTCCATCCCTGGAGGAGGTTTTACAAAGCGGTTGTTTGAAGACTGGTACATGTCCCTTGGTTTCTATGTCCCTCTGCTATTAATGTTACTTTTCCCTCTTGGGTTACTGTAAAGGTGTCCTAACTGGGAAACCCTGCCCCGTAAGGGAATCTAGATATCTTAGAGAGGGGTTTTCCTGCTAGGGACCCCCTTTATTAGCAGAGTGCAGAGCTGCTGAAAAGACCTTGTTGCTCTCGATGCAACTCAGCCCGGCCATATAATGCATGATCATCCATTCCTTTGAATAGACAGCATGTATTACTGGTCCGCTGCAGATAACAGCGCTATGACTTTGTATATGTCACTGTCATTATGCTTCTTCTGTTCCAGTTGTTCTGAGGGCATACATTTGGCTGTTGTCCTAAAATTCTGCTCTGAAGGTGACAACATCCCTGACGCTTTTGCACTTCTTGATCATGTTAACAGATGGCTTCATCTACTTGATCTTCCAGTAAGTAAACCTTTATAAGCAATGGCAAGTTCTCAGTAAAGGACAACGGTCCTTACAGGAGAACTAATAATTGGTATGGTTTAGAAAAGTGAAGAAAAGAATGCAAATACCATATTCATCAGCTCCGGTATTACAAATCCGGTATTACAAATAACCAGAGATAGCACTCATGGTATGTAGAAAGCAGCCATGTTTTTCTGTTCCTGGAAAATCCCTTCAAGCAGTGTTCCTCAGTCCAGTCTTTAGGGCTCACCTGCTGGTCATGATTTCAGAATATCTGTGGTGATACACACTAATTATATCACCTGCTCTATACTAAGGAAATCCTGAAAACATCCTGATAGGTGGGCTCTGAGGACTACAATTCAGGTACACTGTCTTAAAGGGAGTCTGAAACTGATTTTTAAGGTGACTAGGTGAGCATACCGCTATGTAAGATGACCATACCTTGCTTGGGAAAATCTTGACATAAAATCCTGTGGCCGGTTTCATATGGTCAGGATTTGTAAGCCAAAACCAGAAGTGGACCCTTCAGAGAAAAGGTATAATAGAAATATTCGTGCCTTTTCTGTGTTTTGGACCCACTCCTGGTTTTGGCTTACAAATACTGATGCAGAAATACTGACCGTGAGAAAGAGGCCAAAGGAGTTTTCTTATTTTTATGCAAAAAATAACTTCGGTGCACCTGGCATCCTGTGTGTCAGCTCCAGTAGCTCTGAAATCTTAGAAAATGTCAATCGGGTGCTGGGCGGTGTTACTGGCGGAACAATGGTGCACCAAACTGAGTGGCCCTGTCCTTGATGCACTGAAAATCTTATTTGTGTAAAAATAAAAACAAGCGTTTCACAGGATTAGAGCTCTTGGTTTTCACAAGAAAGGCATGGTAATGTTTTAGAGCACTTGCCTTACATGGCGATATGCTGCATTGAGTCTGTCACCGGGAAATTCAATGTTAAACCAGGCACAATGCCTTGTAGAGCTAGTTCAGCTGAATGTAATGATATCCCTTAGTAATCGGTTACTTCATTCTGGAGACAAAGTGCTCTTAATCCATGTGCAGATGAGTAGTTAAGTGCACAGAGGGCGGTCCCAAATCACTCTGTGCACTCCCGATTTCTCTGCCAGCGCCTTGCTTGACAGGGCCATGTCTGGCAATCAAGAAGAAGAGGCAAAAAAAGGGAGGAGCAGGGTGCACAGAGTGACTTGGGACCGCCCTCTTTGCACTTTACTGCTTATTTACATATGGATTAAAAGTACTTTTTCTCTAGAATAAAGCAAAGGATCAGTAAGTTTAAGGTATAATTACGTTCAGCTGAGCTAGTCGTACAAGTGCCTGGTTTATCAGTGCATTTCCGGGTGACAGACTCCCTTTAAAGAAGGTTCTCTATCTGTGGTAGGTGCAACCCATTCTCAATCAGTATCTATCTATAGTATATGTACAGATTTTTAACAGACATTTTTGTGCCTCTCTATACATCTGAATGCGGTTTGCAGAAATCCATGCACATGCTGCAGAAGCAACCCTTTTCAGAAGTATAGATTTACATTTTAAGTCAAAGAAGTTTCAGCAACAAATCTGCTGCTGTGTGTGAACAGATGCACACAATATAGATCCATGATCTCGATAGTAATAAAATACTTTGTAAGGCTACATGCACACGACCGTTGTTTTGAGCCGCATCCGAGCCGCAGTTTTTACAGCTTAGATGCAGACCCATTCACTTCAATGGGGCCGCAAAAGATGCGGACAGCACTCCGTGTGCTGTCTGCATCCGTCGCTCCGTTCTGTGGTCCGCAAAAAAATATAATCTATTCTTGTCAATTTTGCGGAGAAGAATAGGCAGTTATATTAATGGCTGTCCGTGCCGTTCCGCAAATTGTGGAACGGACGCCATCCGTGTTCTGCGGATCCGCAATTTGTGGACCGCAAAACACACAACGGTCATGTACATGTAGCCTAATACTGTACTTTCTCACTCATATCATTGGGGGACACAGAAGACCCACGGGTATAGCTGCTGCCACTAGGAAGCTATACCTCTCAGCTATACCCTCCTGCAGGCACTGAGCAAATCCGTTTTAGGAGGTAGACATAACTGCTATTTATTTTGGGCTTCCAGACCGTCACAAACCACCTGTCACCAGAGTTCCCTTTTAAGCCTTGCACTGTGAAAAGGAGAGGGTTAAAACAACATACTAACTAGGATTAGCAAGACTAATAACGGCTTTGCTTGTTGCAGAGTTTAGAATTAACTTTTATTTCCAGAGAACACATCTTAGAGGGAACCGTGGCTCTAAGGAGGGAAACCAGCTTCTACATGAAATCAGGTCATTTTACTCTTTTACTCACTTGTATCTGCTAAACTCCTGTTTAGCTATCCCCCCCCCCCCCAAGGGGTAGCACACCAACGAAGATGACACAGCTGGAGCTAGGTTGGGCAGAAACTATTGGAAAGATGAGCATATTACTGGATTCCCCTTTATCCCAGTAGTGTACAGTAATAGCCTAGGTGTTGGGATTCCTTCCCCTTGCTCCCCTATCTTCTGGATTTACAAGGGTTAACTTGGATCCTGTTCTCAGACACTCTCTCTGTTCTGCCTAGCTCGCCTGGTCCTCTATCTCTCATCAGGATCATGGATCCTCCTTACCTGGGGTGCTCTCTGTCCTCCCCAGCAAAACTTGGCTCTCGTGAGGGGGGAAAATGGAGCTGCTAGCTTTCTCATCGACAATCCTCAGCTTACTTGGCGGCCGGCCTGGCAGAGTAAGACAATAGCGGGCTGTGTGTCTTTGGGATTTGCCTCCTCTTGCAGTGCGTTCAGGCCTGTAGATGTTTGGCATACACTTCTCTCCCCACTACTGCCCTCACTGTTCTTACTGCGCCAGACAGAAATGAAGGGCTGCAGGCTTTACCATTAATTGAGCCCCCGGCTTATCTTCTGGCCTAAAGCCCAGACACGGGCCTCCACCAGTCAGGGTGCAGACTGGACGTGCGCTCTTCTCTTGCTGTGGTCTTGGAGTGCAACGCTATTTTCTCCTCCATCATGGCATGAAGGACGACATGCGTTCGTCTGAAATGCGTAGCGTGTGAATTTGCACTTTATGGATATTTAATTCTTCATGGTTTTCAAGATCCCTGCTTGTAGTCAATGATTGCAAACCTTCATTGGTACTTTCAGAAGAGAAAAACCTGTGCTGGGCAGAAATCCTGAAAACTGTGAGGAATTAATGCATAAAATGTATTAGACAGAAGACTTATTATTATACAGTGAAAAAACTTTGGTGACGTTTGTAGAGATAACATATCTCCCAGTATAACGAATGTCTGTTTTCAGGATGACGCTGGCACAGCTCTCTGGAAGACTCCAAGCTCCTGGAGGTTACTTTTTGGCAGCGGTCTTCCATCAGCACTTTTCTAACTGGTGAACTAATTTTACGTTGGTCCAGAGTTATTAGAAAACCATCCACTGTTGTATCATTGTTTTATATCCTGTTATAAAGAATGAATGTTTTCTAAGCTTCTGGTGGCGTATTGTTCTGTGTGATTATTCCTGTTACATCTGTTGAGTACTGATATCATCTGTATAGAGACTGATGACATGACCATAAATACAATGCTCTTGGCTGTCATCTGATAACTCCACCCCGTAGCTTTAAGCCAAGTTCACAGACAAAGGAAAAAAACGGATCTGTTATTTTGAGCACAAATTATAATCAGTTATTTTGGACGGGAGAAAGTCCTGTAAAAAGCACTTTCTCCCCTCAAAAATAACTGATCAGAAGAACGGAAATCTTAATGGTTGTCAACTTGAGAGAAGTCTTTCCTTTTTATCTGCCTCCCTTTTAGATCCAACCCTGACTTTGGCTCAATAAACTGTTACTTGGGGCTTATACACACACGACTGAAGGAAAGGCATACATTTCAAGATTTTTTTAATTTTATTTTGTAACATGTTTTCCTGGTGTTTTTGAAACCCTAAAAAGACGGGAGAAGGAAAAGCCACAAAACTCAACAACACCACCACCACCACACAACTCATAGGCTATACAAACTTTTTAATTACATGCAATTACAAAAGTATTCAGATCCAGGTGCTGGTTTGAAAAATGTAGAATATGCTTTGTGACACAAACCCTTTAAGAAATTTTATTTCAATATGTTTTTTTTTTAAACTCGTTTTATTCAAGGATAGTAAAACAAGTATGGCATACACATGACATCACAGAAGGCCCACGCAAGGGTCCATCAGAGATATATAGGCAAAGTATCACAAATGGTGCGAATACACAAGCAGGGATTACAGATAAGAGAAATGCACAACATCAACAGATAAGCATTAGAAGTGAGAGAGCCCCATTGGACTTCCCCACCAACAGCATATGACAAAAATCACAACAGACACCAAGGGAAAGATCCTCGCAGATCAAGTGAACCCTAACCAACCTCTACGCACGTGGTGCGTGCATAGTGAGCGGTGAAGAGCACCACCCCGACCACACCCTATCAAACTTCTGGGGGCACCCCCTGTGTTTATAGACCACCTTCTCCATAGAGATCGCACTGTTTACCATCGATAGCCATTGACCCTTTGAGGGAAGAAACTCCCCCATCCAGCGAAGCGCAATCGCTTTCCTAGCCAAGAACAGAGTCCTTTCCAGGAAAATCTTGTGGTAATGCGACCAAGCTTCCTCGTCTACTATACCCAGGATACACATCTTGGGGCACAACCGCAGCGTCGGAGGGACCAAGGTCTGGAGAACCTCCAAGATCGACATCCAGAACCGATGTATGTCCGGGCACTCCCATATCATATGCCAGAAGTTGGCGCCCTCCGAACCGCACCTATGACACCGAGAGTGATCCAACCTACCCATCTTATAGAGTCTGGTGGGGGACAGGTAGCTATAATGTAGGATAAAGAGCTGTGTCATCCTGTTATTGATTGAGGGGGATACCCTTGTTGGTGCCAGCAAAGCCTCCTCCCATTCCTCAGAGGACAGGGAGGGTATGTGCCCCTTCCATTTGGTCTCCACCGCCAGTGGGGTTACCCGCATATGACAATCCAGCAGATGAGTGTAAAGCGCCGATATCATCCCTCTGGGTCCCTGGGATCTGAGAACACCAATGATGGGGTACTTAGATATACCTCTGTCATCTCCTCGAAATTGGGCCTGTACTGCGTGCCGTAGCTGGAGGTATCTATAAAAGAGGGTACGCGGTACTCTAAACCTCTCCTGCATCTGGGAAAATGAAATCAGCTGCCTTCCCTCAAACACATCCCCCAATGCGCTTATTCCATGCCTCCTCCATTCTGACACTCCCTCCAACCGATACAGATGGGGGAACATGCAATTGTCCCATATGGGGATCTCGCTGGGCAAATCCTTGTATAGATTTAATTTCGACGCCTGCCAAACCTGATGGGCCAGTTTATGAATCGGTAGGACACACTGTGACAGCGAACTGGAGCCTTCCAAAACTGGCCACAGAGTGCAAAGTCCAAGATACCCATGTAGATGAGCCTCAGCGTTAGGCCGAGGGGTCTCAGTAACCCAGCACTTCAGGAACCGCAGCTGACTGGCTATGAAGTACAAGAAAAAATCAGGGAGGGCAGCGCCTCCTTGCAGCTTTGGTCTCATTTCAATATGTTTAGGGCTACAATTGTATTGCCTACTTTTTGCCCACTGTTTTAATATCTTATGCAACCAAGTGATTGACAGGCCTGAGTGGAAAATAAGCAAAAGTAACCATCATTGCTGGGCACAGCCAGAACCTATCTACTTGAGGACTGAAAAGCAAGGTACAATTCTTATTCTGCATAGTTTGGATAGAGACACTTTTGCATAGATACTCGGGAAAACATTGTTCCTTACATTGGGGTGTGTCAAAAAATAAAAATAAACTTTCCCTAACTTTGCAGTACATGACTGCTTTCAATTTACATCATATATGCTGGAGCAAGTGCATGGTCTCTGTGTCAATGGGTCTCAAATTAGTTCAGAAAGATGTATCATAGAGTAGGTTCCCATCCAGAAAGAGATCACCTTGCAGTAGTGGATGGGGGCAAAATATATTTGCAAAGTACTTCAATTGAGTATAGCATTGGTTCATATCTTGTATATTTGCAGTGTGCTGTTGCATTATTTGCAGGTACTGACTAAGTTGGTCATTTGTTTTTACTGTCTATTTTTAGGGTCATCATAGGTGGCAGAAACCTTTTCATGGTCATTGGTACATTTGAAAAACACTCAAATTAACAAGTTTCTATATAGCACCTTATATCTGTAACATTATTGATACCCATTTTCCATGGTGCGTGACACCCCAGAACAATTTTTTTTAAATTACAGTAAAAAAACATTAAGAGGTTGCCCCACAAAGGACATTTAGATTGTAAGGTCTTACAAGCAAGGCCCTCATTCCTTAACTGCTAATTTGTTGTTGGTATGTGAATCTTCTGACTGTAAAATGCTGCAGAATATGTTGGCACATGATAAATAAAGATAATTTATATTATCACCTATCCACATGATAAGTGAGAGATGGGGACAAACAGAAACAGCCGTGTACAGCACTTATTCCATTGCCCCCCGTAGGAGTGATGGGGTGCATGCATGACCACTTGTCGATTCAAACTCATCCCCCTGTCTGTCCTTAAAATCACTTTTTTATGTTTAGAATCCCCTGTTCTGAAATACATACTGTTCAGTGAATGCTGTTAGCCGCTGTTTTCATAATCTTTAATTCCTTATGCCTTAAACCGCACAATGCACCTAGACACAGAGTTATGCAAGCTGCTTGTGGTTTAACAGCGCAATCTGCAAAATGTATACTGTGCTGTCTGGTCAGCGTACTTCCTTTCTCGTAAGAGCTTCATTTTTTCACTTATTTATTGGCAAAACAATAACACAACTATGCAAATCATTACTTAGAATCCTTCTCAAAATAAATCAAGACGCAGGAGAACAGGAACCAGTGTGATGTCATGATTTTCACACAAAATCCCCGTCAGCAAAAACATTTTACAGTGGCCGTGACCACAGGAAGAACAGAAGGCAGTAGTTAAACGACACTGTATAAAGAAACAAAGTAACAGTTCCACAGATTCTGAGTACTGTATATGGCACCCCTGATACATTACTGAAATAAGTTAATGTCTAAGAATATTAGTCACGGTCTTAAAGGGAACCTGTCACTTGGATTTTGGGTATAGAGCCGAGGACATGGGCTGCTCAATGGCCACATCCGCAATATCCATTCCCCATAGCTCTCTGCTTTTATTGTGTGCAAAAAAAAACAACAATTTTATATATATAAATAAATGAGGCAAGTAAGAAGCTGTTACAAACGTTTCCGGAGCCCAGCATCGCTCCGCATCCTCAAAATCGCCTCCTTGCTCCCAGACGTCACAAAGCTAGAGCGGCGTAATCTTGCGATGCACGTGCTAGCGCATGCGCAGTGTCAGCATAGTGTTCCTTCCCTGTGCTGGCATCAGCCTCTGAACGAACTGCGCATGCGCTAGCTCCCGCATTGCGAGATTACGGTGCTCTAGCTTTGTGACCTTGGGGAGCAAGGAGGAGATTCGGAGGATGCGAGGCAGTGCTGGGCTCAGAGTAAGAACACTGGACTCATCTCTCAAGCATGGAGGAGACAGGACTCATCTAAGGTTCATTTACATATCTATAAAGTTATTTTTTTTACACAATAAAAGCACAGAGAGCTATGGGGACTGGATATTGCGGATGTCCTAGCGGCCATCTTGCAACCCATGTCCTCAGCTCTATACCCAAAATCCAGATGACAGGTTCCCTTTAACATTTATTATTCTGGCACAATGAACTTTATACATTTGAAGCATCATTTCTGCTAGAATGAGAAAATTATCCATGCGCCAAGAAAACTGCCTAGTCTAAAGTCTCTGCTATCTATAAATTGATAAAGAGGTAAAAAAAATATATATGGTTTTGGGGCACTAATCACTAAAATGATAGTTTACTAAATAAAACACATAGAAAAAAAACAGGGTGACATGTTGCACAGACGAACCACCTCCTACCTCAGACTACCCAAAAATTGCCATAGTTTTACTCCAAAAATTAGGCCAAATTTTGTCACTCAGAGGCACATTTAGGCCACATTCTCTTTCCCTCAAAGCCACACCCTTTCTAGTGAAGCTTTGCCCCCTTGTTGGGCGAGGCATAAAAAGTTTAGAAAAGTGTATAAAACAATTAGTAAATGCAATGCACCAAAAAAAAAAAAAAAAGGGCCATTTTCAATAGAGGGATGCTGTACCATCTTTCCCACTGCCACCAAGATGTTAGGGGAGGGGAGGGGGGGGGGGGGGGGGGGGGGAGAGGCACTCGAAAAGACATCTAGCTGGCAGAAATGTACCACTTAGTAGACCAGGACAGTCTACCAGTGGCAGATCCCACCTGGACTGCTGTGCCAGTCATCCAGAGGATTTGGCCTTGTTCCTCCAACCCATCTGAAAACCTTGAGAAGTGCTTTGCTGACACGGGGTGCTGATAAAGGGCAATGTATTTAGTGTAACTCATACATAAAGTTGCTGCTGGTAAGTTGTCACAACCACCTACCTCCTCTGATTTTAAAGGGAACCTGTCATCAACTTTATGCTGACCTCACTGAGGGCAGCATAAATTAGTGACAGAAATGCAGATGTCAGCGGTGTGTCACCATGAGCTAAAAGTAAGTGGTGGCTGAGAACCAGCATCATAATCATCCCAGCCCAGGCCTTGGAAAGAGTGAAATCTCCCTGAGAAGAGTCATGGTTATCCATAATCTCCTGCTCTCTCACCCATCTGCTGATGATTGGCAGTTCTCTCCTAGAGAGAAGGGGAGAAAACCAGGTAGAAGACTGTCAGTCATCAGCAGGTGGGCGGGAGAGCAGGAATTCATGGATAACCAGGACTCTTCTCAGGTGGCCGGGACTCTTTTCCAGGCCCAGTCTGCAATGATTGTGATGTTGGTTCTCGGCAACCACTTACTTATAACTTATAAATGACAGACTGCTGAAATCAACTCACCTGTCTCTACTTTATGCTGCCATTAGTATGGACCGATAACATCTCCTCAGAGACAGCTGTCAGTCACCGATAACACCTCCTCAGAGACAGCTGTCAGTCACCGATAACACCTCAGAGACAGCTGTCAGTCACCGATAACATCTCCTCAGAGACAGCTGTCAGTCACCGATAACATCTCCTCAGAGACAGCTGTCAGTCACCGATAACATCTCCTCAGAGACAGCTGTCAGTCACCGATAACATCTCCCCAGAGACAGCTGTCAGTCACCGATAACATTTCCTCAGAGACAGCTGTCAGTCACCGATAACATTTCCTCAGAGACAGCTGTCAGTCACCGATAACATTTCCTCAGAGACAGCTGTCAGTCACCGATAACATTTCCTCAGAGACAGCTGTCAGTCACCGATAACATCTCCTCAGAGACAGCTGTCAGTCTCCGATAACACATCCTTGAACAATAAAGCCAGAAGGAGAGATATAAATGTATAAAATTACAAGTTTTACTGAATCTTTTCCAACAAAACTATATATCAATTTGCTCAATTTCTACTGCCCTTAACATGCTGCCTTCAGATTACATTCGTGGTGACAGACCCCTCTCAACTCAGTGTTATTTCTCATTGCCTCAAGTAACTGTGACCCTTAAGTGAGACACTTTGGGGCTAATAC
The DNA here is from genome assembly GCF_014858855.1 of Bufo gargarizans. Lineage (NCBI taxonomy): Eukaryota > Metazoa > Chordata > Amphibia > Anura > Bufonidae > Bufo > Bufo gargarizans. Next base: position 151,076,365 of record NC_058084.1, read on the forward strand.
TGTGAGAGATATCATGGGCCAAAAGCCCCAAGTTAGTGTGGTCCCGATATGGGACCTCACCGTTAATGTGAGGCAAGGGGGTGAAGTCAATTTAGTAACCTCATGTGCCTCGCATCAATAGTAGGTAACTCCACATGTATCCCACTTGTAACCCCTACTTTAGCTGCCAGTGGGGTCCAAATTTAAACAGCTGCCAGTGGGGTCCAAATTTCAACATGTTTCAAATATTCTGATAACTGTTTACCATATAAAAATGGTGACCAAGAGATACAGAACAAAGTAAAAGGCAAAATCTTGTACTTCAGTTTGATGAAGTTCTTCCAGGATATTGTACCTAATGTTTTGTAAGAGGAATTGTGATGTTGTAGCCTTGGTAGATATCTGTTCCTTCAGTTCTGAGTTTAATGAATAACAATCAAAACAAAGTCACAGTTGTATAGAGGCATTACCCTCAGAGATGCTTTGTGAGAAATACATTTTACGGATTCGGCACATAACTGAGCCGAATGGAGCCCACGGGCCCCTTAGACTATAATGGGGTCCGAAGATTTTTTGAAGCAGAGACAAATTGCATGCACAACTTTTGTCTCTGCTCCAAATTCTTCTTCTGAGTGGAAACCTAACGGACCCCATTATAGTCTATGGGGCCCGTGGGCTCTGTTATGTGCCGAATCCGTCCTTTCTGTTTTCCTGCCCCTAAACGGGGAAGGAGAACGGAAAGGCTGAACGGTGATGTGAACGAAGCCTTAGAACCCTACTTTCCTTTTTGTGGCAGTAATATTGGCTTCTTCTTGCAGTTACACCTTCTATCTCCTATTAGGTTATTTTACTTCTCCCATCATAAAGGAAACAAGAAGTTGCCTAAGTTGCATACATACAATTAAAGGGGTTGTGCCACGAAACACATTCTACATTTTCCAAACCAGCATTTACATCTGAATAGTTTTTTAACTCCATGTAATTAAAAATGTAGTATAGCAACTGAGCTATTCAATAAAATGTATCTGTATGGCGCCACCTGCTGTTTGTTATTTTCCTTATTTTTTTGTCCACCACACTGGGGTGGGTTGCACATGCTCAGTTTAAATCTTCCACTGCCACCAGACATATCTATTAGGCCCCTTGCTGACGAGCTTGAGCAAATTAGGACCAGATGCGTTCAGTGACAAATGCGAGATTTCGCAAGCAAGTTCATTCCGTTTTTATCACGCGGGTGCAATGCGGTTTAATGCGTTTTGCACGTGCGTGGTAAATAACTAAAGGTATACAAACAACATCTTTTAGCAACCATCTGTGAAAAACGCATCGCATCCGCACTTGCTTGAGGATGCGATGCGAGTTTCATGCAGCTCCATTCACTTGGGCCAGGACTGAGTGAAAAACTCAGAATATAGAACATGCTGCAATTTTCACGAAACGCACAAGTGATGCGTGAAACCAATGCTAATGTACACAGACCCATTGACATGAATGGCTCTGGATTCAGTGCGGGAGCAATGTGTTCGCATCACCTATTGCATCCGCGTGGAAAACTCACTCGTCTGCCAGGGGCCTTAGAATCAGTTACAGGGACCGAGCTGCAGAAGAGAGGACACCCTCTGAGCTGCCAGCCTGCAAGGCATCGAGCAGAACTGGCGCAAAGAATAGGGAGATCTCTGGATCCATGTGCGGTACAGGGCTGGTTCTAGCTTTGTTAGAGATGGTCATGTACTATAGCAGGGATCAGGAACCTTCGGCACTCCAGCTGCTGTGAAAGTACAACTCCCAGCATGCTAACATGCTCGGTTGTTCTCACAACTCCCATAGAGGTGAATGGAGCATTCTGGGAGTTGTAGTCTCAGAACATCTGTAGTGCCCAAGGTTGCTGATATAGGATGTCTGATTTTCACTTACTACATCAATCATGGCATAACCTCCAAGTAATGTTACAGAACCCCCCCTACTTTCAAACACTGGTCTTCAGGTGTCGCCTACATGATCTAGCTGAATTAGGTAACGCACAGAGAACTGACATCTAATGATCTGGGAGGAATAAAAAAAAAAAAAGCTTACCTTTTTAAGTAGAGAAACAGTTCGATCTTATCTATTTATTTAGTGCGCTGGATTGTTTTTCTGATAGATGTGTATAGGGCTGCAGCCATCGACTATTTTTGTAATAGAGTATTTTATCGATTAATCCAACGATTGAGTAATCTAATAACAAAAAACTAAAAGAATGTTTTTCTCTATCAAAAAATTCCATCAGGTTCCTCCCTAGTGCCACCATCTTGCCCCCCCCCCCCCCCCAGTGCCACAGCTGCCATCAGGGTCCCTTCAGTGCCACCATCTGCCCCCCCAGTGCCATAGCTGCCATCAGGCTCCCCTCAATGCCACCATCTGCCCCCCCCCCCCCAGTGCCACCAGCTTGCCCCCCAGTGCCACCATCTCCCCCTCCTAGCCATGTCCCCAGCGCTAGTACTTACCATTCCTGTAGTAGGGGATACAGTGCAGCGCGGTACGGGCCGGTGGGTGACCACAGAGCGGTGAGTAATAGCAAGTGCTTCACTCCCGCTCAGAGGTCACATGACACAAACGAATCCTCGATGCAGAGGATTTTATGGGTGTCAAATGACTCGATTCAATCGAGTAATCGTCTCAGCCCTAGATGTGTGGATGTTCTTACTTTAGATTGGCCACCATGGATGGAACATTTCCCAGCTCCCGCAGCTGCAAAGGCTTAGAGAAAACAGTGCCCACGAGGCAGATGTGCGACTACAAATCAGTTACTTTCATCTGAATGTTTTTTTTTTTTTTTTATGAAACGTGCACGGAATTCTGCAAGACCACATGTGTATATATAGTTCACCTTCCTGGCAGGGGTGTGGCCGAAAGGAATATGATATATAAAACTGTTGGTGGTAAGTAACGCAGAATACAACAGCCACCGACAGAACAGAAAGACAGCGTTGTCCTGTTGGCTGGAATTAACCTCCAGCCACATTATATGAAGGAATCCATCCTTGTAGCATTGTGTGTCTCTTCTTTTGTCTTTATTCACTTTGACAGATTATGGCTCCTTGTAAGAATTGTGTATTTCCAAAAACAGGACTGAATCCTGCCAGGTTATTGTAGGAAAGGCAGTCCTGCTGTCCCATGACAGCTGCCAAATATATAGCGCTCTCATACAGCCACAATCTGTCCTTGTAAATGAAGACTTAAAGGATAACTGTCACACTTAGACCCTAATTTCAATTTTCATATACGTAGTTACTAATAACATGATATTCCAGAATCAGTTACTATTAGACTGACTTACCCCATATTTAATAAGATTCAGCCCTTAGCAACCAGTCTGCATAAAACTGCAATTTCACTATTCAGTTAAGATGGCCGCCACTGCCCTCACCCTGAGGCTAATCCCGCCTGCCCTCACTAGCCAGTAACAATAGCCCCCCAAAAGTGTCAGTAACCAGAGCCCTCGCCCTAAAGGGTTAATATCCTGCAGCACAAAGGGGTCCTCTTACCACACGTTGCTTTCATTTATACACTGAGCAGATGGCAGATCTCCCTTCCCTGGTCTGCGCTGCACCAACTCTACTTCTCCCGCTCTGCTGAGTGAGGGAGCGTCTGCCAAGCGCCGGGACAGGGAGAAGTGCACACAGCCCAGGCACTGTTATCAGCTGCTGGGGAGGACCTGGCTTTAATAATTTACTTACAGTCCCTGGCTGTCTGTAATCTGACCTTGCACGCTGCGTGCTTCTGCGTCCTCTGTCCTTCAACACATAGACGGACCATGCCTAGCAACCTGATTTTAAGCACAGGTAAAAGTAGGCAGTACAGGGAACAAAACTGTGGAATTAAGGGGTAATTGAATACACAGTGAAAAGTTGAAATAGGGCCACCAAGGTGATATTAATCACCACAATCCAATACTCAAAAAAATAAAATAAATGATGACAGTTATACTTTAAGGCTCATCTGTGAGTGATTTTATTTTTGGGGCAGAATACTGCGATTCTGAAAGGCACTATATCACTACAGGTACGTTAGACAGCGCCTTACTGTGTGTTGCCATATAGGGTTCATTTCTCCACTCTTACGTTTGTTACAAACTGAACCAATAAAAACACATAGTTTTAAAAAAATATTTAATGCTGCCAAAAAAGTATAAAAATACAATGTGAATGGCAGAATGATACAAAGTACATTTCTGATGTATCTTACATAGGTTTCTAAAGTACATGCATAAAAAACACCTGACAGATAATGAAGTGGACTTGGTTCTGTAAAATGTCATGCTGGTGATGTTCTTCACCCTCTGGATGGAGTAGTTTACGCGGTAAACAGATAATGCAATGAGGTCAGCACATTATATAAACCTCACATTTGCTCCTGAAGAGGGATTTCATGTCTTGCTTTGGGTGTCAATGGTTTCGCAGAATAATTGCTGTAGAATAGTCACAAAGCCATGGAGATTTAGGTGTCGAGGAGCCTCGACCTATGACACAATGCAAAACAAAATGACCAGTTCAGTAACACATGTAAAATAAATTATAAAAAAAATAAAAAAGCGGCAAAAAAATAAAAGCAATCCAAGTTCTTCCTCAGATAAAACATAAAAATATTAAATTTTATATAACAAGGCTAGTAAACAACTGCTGGCACGATATAATGTCCTGTGTTCTAATGCTATAAGAAGCAAAGTTTTTCCTTTTCGTTTTACATGTTACATTACTTTTAGTAAATGCTTTATTCGAGTTAAAGTATAGTATAAAGTCAGTTTTTTCCCTCCCTTTGTGTTAATACATGGTTTAAAACATTTGCAGGTTTCCTTTGAATACAACAGAGTGTAATATATCAGGTGTAAGCTTCACCGTGCACTGCTCCTTTGGCACCTGAAGACCAGGTAGTGCCATCATGGTAACCGACAACAAACAAACCCCGTGTCTGATCCTGCAGTCATACTCGCTTCCACTGGTACCCCAATTCTTAAAAACATGTCTAGTACATTAGCAAGGAGATGGACTGAAGTAGGATATCAGGATCAGACTACGTGGTTTGTAGTCTGTTACCATGGAGACACCGATTTGCATAGTTGATGAAAACAAATAAATAAATAAATGGGAGAAAATGGTTAAATCAATACTATTTGCAAAGCTTCGGTTAGGTAGATGGATACCTTTAACTGTTTCCGGCTTGAAATATTTTATTTGCACTTCTGAGGCATACAATTAAGAAGATTCATACATATCTAACAGGGATACAAGTTGGATTATTTTTGACCGTTTTATAAAAAAAAGTTAGATAAAAAGGTGATATTCCTTCTCCAAACCTAAAGCTAGTCATATACATTAGATATGTCAGAAGAACAAGCTGATGTGTCCCATGGGCATGTTTCAATCCAAAATGTGCTATCCCTTTCTACCACAGGAAAGGCAGATTGTGCTTTCTTTCTCCTGGAAGAGAGCTACTCTGTAGTTCTACATATTGGAGGTAGATACCCTATATAGCAGTGATGGCTAACCTCCGGCACTTCAGCTGTGGTGAAACTACAACTCCCAGCATGCTCAATTCATTTCTATGGAGTTCTGAGAACAGCCAAGCAAGTGTGCATCTTGGGAGTCGTAGTTTTACCACAGCTGGAGTTCCAGAGGTTAGCCATCACAGCCCTATGGTCACTGTCTGACCCTTTAACAGGCCTTGTGACAGAACAAAGCATATTAGCCACAACAAAAACCTTCTAGCTGCCCTCTGTGGCTACCTCCACAGCTATCTTTGGCACATCCTTTTCACAAGAAGCACTGCCTAGCCTATGAGACTTCCTACACCAGTACTCGCACTCCCTGCAAGGGGGAAAGAGTACTCTGCCCCTCCTCCACTCCCCGAGACCCACTGTAGAATAGAAAAAAAGGGAAACTTTGCCAAACCAAGCATGCATTTTTGGTGCAGTCGGAAGAAAGTCATTTGACCGACTTTAGCTCTAAAGAAAAACCCATAACAACTGAAGGCATTTAATAACTATGGAGGACTCACGAGGGCATTTGAGGACAATCATACCTATAAGTACTTAGGATATATTCATGAGGGGCACTTGGCTTTCCTGAGTGAGCATTCGTACGAATCCATATCTGTGCCAGAATACTCAGGTGGTTGGCTCAAGACAGGACTAGCACAGAGCAGAGTCAAAAAGGAAGGGGGCTGTCTGGAATTCATATGACAGTATGTCTGTTCCCTCGTGGCATTCAGACTTGGGTTGCACAGTACAAATACTGAAATCACGTTGTTTGGACCTACTGGAGAATTCTACTAACCACACAGTTGTATATCTGCGTTTTATTATATGCAGTGGTTACCTACACCCTGGTACCGAGAAGAAATAACACAGACAGCTCATGTGCTTGGAAGTCATTTATTATTTTCTGAATACAAAATACAGTGGAAAAGTATAACATGGTCCAAACATTCATAGAGGAAGACCTACAGGAGTATTGCCCAGGAATAGCTATTACAGGTCAATGGCAGATGCTCGTATGCTTGTTCTGTTAAATACAAAGCTCTACTCGGGAGTCCTCCTGCTTTTAAGTGGGTTCTCCTGTTTAGACAATCCCAACTTTTAATAAGAGTCCCTTGACAATAAGCAGATCACCATGTGCCCCCCCCCTCCCTTCTTGGACTTCCAGCAATCCGCTGTAATATATGGGCTCTTTGTAACTGCTCTCCATTCCGGCAAAATGATGAGGATTCTGAATAGCTCCCTATTAACTGAGAATTCCCTAATAGGCTGTATGATTTTTATTTATTTTTTTTTTTTTTAAACTGAAAAACCCCTTTAATGCGATACGGGACAGAATTCAGAAAATGGCATCCATCCTAAAAAAAATATTAAGATACAACCACATGGTCCCTGATCAGTGGAAAATAAAAGTCATCTACATCAGATCAATGTTCTTTGCAGTTCTTTATAATAAATAGCTAATAAATGTACAATCATCCAGTATCCAGACCAGGTTACAGCTCACCTTTACCGCCTAACTTTGGTCCAACATGAGCATCAACATTTAAAGTAAGACACGCAGTCGTATTCCTCATCTTTCTTTCACAACCAATATTTTAGGCTGGAAAGTCTGGAGGACAATCCATGTATGTAGAGAACCCAAGGTTAGCTCTCAACACACAAGCCACTGGGCCTTTTGTTTAATCCAACATTTCCAAGTATTAAAGCAAATATTCTATATGGAATGGATTTCACGTCATCAGTTCAGTCAGTTTAGATAGAACTTTGCTGAGAATTCTAAAAAGTGAACTGATGAGATCTGAACTCGGGAACTCTCCATCCCACAAAAATTCAATAGAATAGGGCTGTGAAGAATTCTTACAGAGTCAGGCAAGGTGTTTCACTGCACCAAGATAAAAATCCCCACCATTAAAATCATATATTGGTATCGTATTAGTGTCAGGAACATCCCATTAAAAGGAATCTGTCAGCTCTCTTGTGTAGAAACAGACCCACTGATTTCAGCAGTCTGTTACTCCGGTGAGGACATTAAATGGTCAGTAAGTTTTCCACAACTTTGCATAAATCAATAGTACTAGTGACCACAAGAAATTTAAAGGGGTATTCTGCTTAGATTGTTATCCCCTATCCACAGGATTGGTGGGGGTTCTACCAGTGGGACCCCCACCGATTACGAGAACGGGGGCCCTGTACCTCCTGCAGCCCCCCTGAAATGAATGGTGCATCCACTCCATTCAATTCTATGGGAGTTCTGGAGATAGCCGAGCGCTGTACTCGGCTATCTCCGGAACTCCCATAGAAATGAATGGAGCAGCTGCACACATTCCCAACCAGCCGCCCTGTTCATTTCAGGGGGGCTGCAGGGGGAACAGGGTCCCAGTCGTTGGACCCAACTGATCTGATAGTTATACTCTATTCTTTCTATAGGGGATAACTTAATCTAACCTTTTAATATAAGTGTAACATAACAGGAGAACAAGATGTTTCTCTCTGATATCAGCCGTTTACCTCCCCTCCCAACCAAACACTAAATGGTTTTCTTTTTGAAATTTTTCTTGAAGCTGTCCAGGACGATGCAGCTCACTGAAAGGTTAGATTACACATGTCAATAAAAGCCTATGGAGAGGGGAGGGATAGGAGTGATCAGAAACTTAGAGAGACACGGACAAAGAGATATATTCACAGACTGTGAATATAGCACTTGGACAGAGACAGATACTAACATACATGTCAGTACTTCTCTGTAATGTCCTGGGGCTGATTCTGAGGGCATAAGAGAAGGTTAGGAAGAAGATTCTCCTCTAGTTTGTGTTCAGTAGATAGCAGTGGGCCTCCACTCACCATATCTGGGAGAACTGCAAACTAAAGATCTAGCATACAAAGGAGAAAACTGCTAAAATATGCCCGTTACAAGTCCTATAATTGCCTTAATAGCGTTAATCCTCATGTACACACACTGTACTACTGATTAATGCAGTTTCTTGAAAGGTTATGTACAATTTAAGACCACATGCAATCACGACTGTGTGTGTGGAAAACCCGCAGTGTAATACAGTACCTAAGCCAAATAGATTCTATTTTCAAAATTTCATGTATACAGTATGGACATTTTCTGCATGGAAATTGACCTACGGTACAGATTTTAAAATATGGAGCATATCAATTGATTGTGCCAATTTTCAGTGCAGGTTTCACCTTTTGCAATGGAGATGAAAAAAAAAATGAAAAAAAAAGAAATGAAACCGTGTAGCCTCATAAAAGAACTGCAACTGTATAAGCTTGCCATTCCCAGTTTATGCCATCCATTAAGGTTTGTTCAGAGGACTTCATTCCAACAGGACAGGGGTCAGCAACCTTCAGAATTAGCACTACAATCTACAATTCACAGTGTTGTAGTTTCGCATAACTAAGAGTGTCAGAGGTTGCCTTGCCACACAGTAGGAGGAAGTCAGGAGATCTAATTCTTTCCTACTGGTCCTTCTTGCTTCTAATTAGTGCCAAACTTTTTTTTTTTTGGGGGGTCTGAAGTGATCATGGAACAATCATACGACTATATAAATCCAGTATCTGAATATCTACATAACCAGCAAGTTTAATAAAAATTAAAAAGACTGTAAGAAGCAGACCCCCCCCCCCCCCCCTTCACCCCACAATTGAACATACTGGTTGACAACACACATGGATGTCCTCCGCTCCATTCATCACTACGAGACTGCCAGAGATGGCCAAGAGCTTGTAATCGGTAATGGAGTCGTGGACATGCATGCATCTGCTGCTCCATGCCAACGGTTGAAGCCACTCGATTAGAAACTATTCTGGGGACAATCCTTTCAATTTTCTATAGGACTGCCACAGATGGCAGAGTACAGCGGAGTTGAACTGGGCGGCAGCACGCATGATCGGAAATTCAAAAGCAGGACAGGGACCTCCCTGTTCTTGTGATCAGCTGGGGTCTGAGCATCTGGACCTCCGCTCCACTCAAATAGGGGACTCAGGATCCCAACCCCACCTCCTCCCTTGTGATGATCAGCTGGAGTCCCAGGAGTCGGATCCCTATTGATCACCTACCTCGTGGATACATGATAAGTTGTTATTAACCCCTTTAAAATTGGAATGTAACTGCTACTTGTACTAATATATTATTCAGTTCTTTCATCTAATCTCATCTCAAATCATGCATAGAGCCATAATTCCTGACTCGTTTCAGCCCCCTCCGTTAATGACTGCAACATGGCTTTATCTTGTCCTTATACTCTGCAATAAGGCCGAAGAGCAACTATTGCGAAGGAAACGCCTCCATCGTTTCCAGTGCCTCCCCTACAATTTCTACCACCAGGCTTTGTTGACTTGGCTGCAGCATACCCCCATGACAGCTACAGTCAATCAATAGCCTCTGGTCTTTTGTCATGTCCTAGTCCAGCGATTGGCTGCAGTGGTGACAAGGGGTATACAGCAGCTGGTCTTTACTGTAGTCAAGTAAAAAACCAATCTGGCACGGTGGCGGCACTGGAAACGACGAGGGATCAACTGGTGAACTGGAAAGTATAACTGTGAGTACTCACCTTACCAATACTAACCCCCCCCCCCCCCCCCCACCATTGCTCTGCTCCCTGCACCTCTCCACCTCCTCTGCTCAACCTTGCCATGCCGGAAAACAGCCTGGCCTTGCCGAAACCTCAGCAGGCGATTGGCTATGGCTACTTTCACATCTGCAGCATGGAATCCAGCACAGAACAGCCTGCTGGAATTCTCCAGATCTGGTACTGTCAGATGCAAACGGAACGCCCACCGGCCCCATTAAGTATAATAGGGTCCGGCGGAGATCCGGTGTGCATTCCGGCAAAAATTCTGAGAAGTGGCCGGACACAAACCGCTGCAAGCTGAGGTTTGTCTCTGGCTGATTCCCGGCATTCTCTGCCGAATCAAGCGGCCGGATCTCTGCGCTGCAGATGTGAAAGTAGCAAGCCGTTTCCAGCATGTTGAGCCTGAGAGGAAGTGAAGAGACCAGAGCACCGGCGTGGGATCCGTAAGGTGAGTACTCACTGATCGTTTTCTCTCCTTGACACCATTTTTATTTAAAATGATTGCTCCCTTCACAGCTTTTAATTATATCTACAGTAGCAACGAGATATAGGAACTCTTCAAAGAAAAACTGGTGCACTGAGTTATGTCTGCCAAGGGCAAGCTTCAAGCAGTTCTCGAAAGTAAGGGTCCGTAACTGTATGTGCGCAGAAGCATTTCTGCCCAGTGTATACTTATGTGTCACCGCCTGACCACTGGTAAGTGGCCCAATCTCACAAGTGGAATTCCTCATTCTCCCCTACATCAGTTTTTGATTTAAAAAAAAAAAAAATTGCAAACCCTGTGTTTGTCTCATGTGGCATTTCTATGCCACTTTTTGGGAAGGGGTCATAGTAAGGATGGAAAGGGGATGGGGGTCAGTGTGCCCAGCACATTTATCTTTTATACCAGTTTTGTGGCTTAAAGTGAAGACTGAAATCTACAGCAGCTGCCATAGCTTTCATTTAAGCCACACTAACTACCGGAGGATACGCCTAATCTATGACAACAATACCTGCGCTGATTATTACCCTCCCCCTTTTGAAGGGAATGTGTTTTTGAAAACTTTTACTACCAGTTAAGGCTACTTTCACACCAGTGTTTTTGCTGGACTCGGCAAGGATCAGCAAAAACGCTTATGTACCGTCTTCATCCGTTATGAACGGATCCGGTTCCATTATCTTTAAAATAGCCAAGACGGATCCGTCATGAGAACACCATTAAAAGTTAATGGGGGACGGATCCCCATTGACTTGCTTTGTGTGTCAGGGCGGATCAGTCTTGCTCCGCACCACATCGCTGACTTTTATGGGAGAGCTTTTTAGACCTGTCCCGTGCAGAGGACAGGAGGGAGTAAATAAGCGGTGACAACCACTGGAGGAGTACAAAATAAGACGTCGTGTGTTTTTTTTTTTTGCCGTAAGTTAATGATTTTATTTTTCTGTTGATGCAGACGTATGAGGACATGTTTATAGGCCAAATTTTATTTTTAGTGACATTATTTTGGGGTACATATAAAATTAACTTTAGTTACTTTTTTGGGGATGGTAATGGAAAAAAAAAAAAGGAGTTCAGCCATGTTTTTTTTTAACACTTTTTATACATTTGCAACATTCACTGTGTGATATAACTAGCTGCTAGCAGATTACATTTATTCTACAGATCAGCATGATTATGGCAATACCAAATATGTACTGTTTTAAGTGTTTTTTTGTTTGACATAAAAATAGCACATCTCATTATATCGCTGCTATCCAAGAGCTAGAACCCACTCAATTTTGCACTGCTGTAGCTGTATGACGGAATGTTTTCTGTGGGGCGAGATGAAGTTTTTATTGACACTAATTTTATGAGATACATGGACTTATTAACATTTATTATTGGGGGCGGGGTGAAGAACATCAAAATAATGGCAAATTTTTTTATGGACAAAATTTTTATTTTCTTAATAAACTATTAACCTTTAACAATTTTTTTTACTCTTACGAGGGAACATTATAATGCTTTCATAATGCACCGGTATTCCTTGTATACATATGTATTATAGCCCATCACTGTACCAGTAACAGGCAGTCTATTAGGCCATGTCTGCTGCACAATTTAATAGACATACAGTCCTGTTAGGCCCCCTGCTGCCATGACTATGGTGGCAGAGGGAGCCCGCTCTTTCTAACTGCCTAGATGCCGCAGTCACTATTGACGACAGCATCAAGGGACTTAAAGGGGTTTTCTGGGATGTGTCTCTCACAGCCCGGACTTCACACCCAGTAACTAACTGAACTGCCACTGCCCCTTTTGTTGCTATAAGACTAGGCCGCTGTTGAGACCACGGGAAGATGGAAGACCTTACAGGCCAGGAGCACATAGCCCATGGGGAGGAGCCACAGCAGGAGAAATCGCAGGAGCCGTGCTTCCGTCAGTGATTGGCTCCTGCTGTCATCCAGTGCAGCCTATGAGCTCTGCTCAGTTCCTGCCTCCTGCCAAGGATTAATGGTGTGGGTGGCAGGGACTGAACAGACTACACAGCCTATGTGAACACAGTGCTTGGGACCAGAGCAAAATTGCCAGTACAGGTGTCTGCGACCCTTTTAACAGGCGTTATTGCGACACACACATACATATATATATATATATATATACATACATACACACACACACACATATACAGTACAAAGTTTGGACACACCACCTCATTCAAAGAGTTTTCTTTATTTTCATGACTATGAAAATTGTAGATTCACACTGAAGGCATCAAAACTATGAATTAACACATGTGGAATTATATACATAACAAAAAAGTGTGAAACAACTGAAAATGTCATATTCTAGGTTCTTCAAAGTAGCCACCTTTTGCTTTGATTACTGCTTTGCACACTCTTGGAATTCTCTTGACGAGCTTCAAGAGGTAGTCACCTGAAATGGTCTTCCAACAGTCTTGAAGGAGTTCCCAGAGATGCTTAGCACTTGTTGGCCCTTTTGCCTTCACTCTGCGGTCCAGCTCACCCCAAACCATCTTGATTAGGGCCCGGTCATCTGGCGCAGCGCCCCATCACTCTCCTTTATGGTCAAATAGCCCTTTACACAGCCTGGGGTGTGTTTGGGGTCATTGTCCTGTTGAAAAATAAATGATGGTCCAACTAAACGCAAACCGGATGGAATAGCATGCCTCTGCAAGATGCTGTGGTAGCCATGCTGGTTCAGTATGCCTTCAATTTTGAAAAAATCCCCAACAGTGTCACCAGAAAAGCACCCCCCACACCATCACACCTCCTCCTCCATGCTTCACGGTGGGAACCAGGCATGTAGAGTCCATCCGTTCACCTTTTCTGCGTCGCACAAAGACACGGTGGTTGGAACCAAAGATCTCAAATTTGGACTCATCAGACCAAAGCACAGATTTCCACTGGTCTAATGTCCATTCCTTGTGTTTTTTTTTAGCCCAAACAAGTTTCTTCTGCTTGTTGCCTGTCCTTAGCAGTGGTTTCCTAGCAGATATTCTACCATGAAGGCCTGATTCACACAGTCTCCTCTTAACAGTTGTTCTAGAGATGTGTCTGCTGCTAGAACTCTGTGTGGCATTGACCTGGTCTCTAATCTGAGCTGCTGTTAACCTGCGATTTCTGAGGCTGGTGACTCGGATGAACTTATCCTCCACAGCAGAGGTGACTCTTGGTCTTCCTTTCCTGGGGCGGTCCGCATGTGAGCCAGTTTCTTTGTAGCACTTGATGGTTTTTGTGACTGCACTTGGGGACACTTTCAAAGTTTTCCCAATTTTTCGGACTGACTGACCTTAATTTCTTAAAGTAATGATGGCCACTCGTTTTTCTTTACTTAGCTGCTTTTTTCTTACCATAATACAAATTCTAACAGTCTATTCAGTAGGACTATCAGCTGTGTATCCACCTGACTTCTTCACAACGCAACTGATGGCCCCAAACCCATTTATAAGGCAAGAAATCCCACTTATTAAACCTGACAGGGCACACCTGTGAAGTGAAAACCATTTCAGGTGACTACCTCTTGAAGCTCATCAAGAGAATGCCAAGAGTGTGCAAAGCAGTAATCAACAAAGAAAAAGGTGGCTACTTTGAAGAACCTAGAATATGACATATTTTCAGTTGTTTCACACTTTTTTGTTATGCATATAATTCCACATGTGTTAATTCATAGTTTTGATGCCTTCAGTGTGAATCTACAATTTTCATAGTCATGAAAATAAAGAAAACTCTTTGAATGAGAAGGTGTGTCCAAACTTTTGGTCTGTACTGTGTGTGTATATATATATATATATATATATATATATATATATTATGAAAATCTACCGGCAGCACCACTAGTGAAACAAAAAGCGGGTGCAGAGTCCGAGCACGGTAACTGGAGCTTACCCACTAGTAGACAATGGAAAAAAAAATCGGACAGCACTCCAGACGGTTTCTTCAGTAAAGCAAGTGTCTTTAATCACCCATGTGGTGGCAGCAAAAAAGCAACGTTTCGGCTCTACATGAGCCTTTCTCAAGCTTGAGAAAGGCTCATGTAGAGCCGAAACGTTGCTTTTTTGCTGCCACCACATGGGTGATTAAAGACACTTGCTTTACTGAAGAAACCGTCTGGAGTGCTGTCCAATTTTTTTCCAATATATATATATATATATATATATATATATATATATATATATATATACACACACACACATTGATATTATATATGTCATCTGTCGTTATAATCCTGCCTGAAATGATAAGCAGATAACTGCAGTAAAGTCAACTGTAGAGTGTACAGACCAAGAAGTGGCGCCTATTATTAGGCTTAGTGGCCAAAGCAAAAACTGCAGGATTACGTTTTTTTTATACAAATAGTAAACTGAAAATTTAAATTAACCACCAAATATTCTTATAAAATATATGTTTAAACATTATTTAAACAATGGGTCATTTTCTGATGACACATTCCCTTTAAGAGTCAAATTAAAAACAGATTCATTAAAATGACAAGTGTGGTTAAAACATTTACACATAAAAATTTGGCTCTGTAACAACTATCCTATGTAAAACCTCAAAAAACTGTATATCACATCCATCAGATACATTTTATAAGTGGCTCTAAATGCAGAAAATATGTTTCATGCATGGTTGTTCACATCTTAATCATTCATGACAGGGATGCTCAACCTGCTGCCCTCCAACTGTTACAAAACTACAACTCCCAGTATGCCCTAATAGCTGTTGGCTGTCCAGGCATGCTGGAAGTTGTAGTTTTGCAACAGCTGGAGGGCTGCAGGTTGGGCATCCCTTAATTTATGGCATAATAAGTGGTTGAACCTCCACCAGTCCTGAAAACAGAAGTGCCCAGTACCATAGACGATAAAGAAGAGTGACCATACACATGCACCGACCTCTACAGTTCTCAGGATTGGTCCCAAAAGTCAATCTCAACCAAAATTCACTAAAGAACAAAGTGAACTGCTAGTCAACTATTTAATTGTCAAAGTTTAAAGTAGGCACCCTATGGCAATATCATGTCTTCACAGCCAATTTTCTACAGACGTCTTTAGTCTACGGATTGATAAAAGATTTTTGGTTGTGGACATCAAAAAGTAGATTAAATAGATACGGGGGGGGGGGGGGGGGGGGGGGATAAAACTAAATAAAAACACCAACATGTGGTGCTCAAATGGAAGATCTCTGGTGAGGCAAGGGGTTTACCAGCTAAGTATGAACCAAGAGAGAAGAACCGACCCTAGAACAGAACCACTTGTGTGACTTCTTGATGATATGGCTCAAGTACTGTCCCCGGCAGATAATGCCATGATGTAATGTTAACTTCGGGAGTTCATGAACAACCAAAGAACACCCACAAGCAAAGACAGGAAAAATGACTTCTACAATCCCGTCTCTTCTGTGATGGCACACATACAAAGATGTATAATCAGGGGTGTATCTAGCATAAGGCAAACAAGGCATTTGCCTAGGGCGGCACTTGATATGGGGCGGCAAAATGCCTTGTTTGCTTAGTGATAGTTATACAATATGCAAAATATTTTTGTTGGCCCCTTGTCCGATCTGATCCTTCACTATGCGAGTGGCATCGCCGGCGCCGCATAGTGAAGGAGTTGAAAGACTTACTTCCTCCTCCTCCTGACTTCCTCCCGACCTCCCCTGCCTTTTGCGTCCGCACGTTGCCGTTGTGACGTCACACGGAGGTGGAGTCACAGGCAGGCAACGCTAGGGTGAGCCTTATCTCCTCTAAGTGCAGAACGGATCCTGCACACGGTCACCGTGAAAACTGAGGCCAGGTTGGGACCCGCTGGGTGGTTAGAGGGGGGAGAATTAGGGAGGGGTTAATACTGTACTATCACTAGCTCTAACAGGAAAGGGTGAAGCCTAAAGAGGAAGGGATGGGGTTTACAGAGAAAGGGGTTTGGCCTCGACAGGAAAGGGTGGGTCAAATTTGTATTAGGGGGGTGCCCGAGTTTAGTCTCGCCTAGGGCAGCACAAAACCAAGATACACCACTGTGTATAATGTAGGTAGATGGGAGCAAGAGTTATGAGAACACAGAATATTACCAGATGCTAGTCCCTGCAGCAACATGTGATGGGCCAATCCGACGGACACTATTAAGGTCTTGCTTTGTGCGCTCTACTGCGAAAGGGAGACCTCTGGAACGTTTTATTAACAAGTGTCAACAGAGGGGCTCTTCAGTTGCAGAAAAAAAATGGTACCATCTAACCATGCCGCACAAAGTAACCGAAGCAATACCCTGAGTAGTCTGCAAAAAAATGCTACAAAGTAACATCTGGTCAAACATCTTCACAATATTTGGTGTAAATATGCTGAACCAACATAACAGAAATGCATACAAATGTACCATTTTTCTTCCTTACAAAATAAATAGCAGCTTCAGTTAGGAACAGGATGACCCAAAAAGTCCTGAGATGGCTTTAGGAGGAGACACAGATTGTATCCATTTCTAAGCACTCGCCATAGCTCAGGATTTAAGTCTGTCCCATTGACAGCACCCAGGGTTTATATTACGGTGTCCACAGTCACACCCTCACAAGCACCATATTATGTGGAAAGTCAAAGAGAATAAAACTTCCAACAGACATAAGCTCCCGTTAATAGGACTGAAGCCAACCCAACTGGAATGAGATAAGGTTTCCAGAATAACCACCTTTTTCTTTTTCGTTCCGCTTCATGCATCTTTTGCTTCATGTTCTGCACTTTATGTGCAGTGTTTGCTTTCCTAACATCTCGGGCTCGTCTCTTAAGTGAGCTGAAAGGCAAAAGAAAGTTTGTTAGGGTACAACACCGACACAAAACAGTTCTTCTTCAAATTTACCATAAGATTTGACAACCACAAAACTGAGAAGATAAACCCACTTATAACATTCCACTGAGCACTAAACAAAGGGAAAAATTCCAAGCCATTCTTCACTTTCTTTCCTATGAATCAAACCTGTCTCACAGTAAACTGAGCCTTACCTGGAAGTATCTCTGGTTTACCTGATCTTTAATTTTAAAGGTTCAGGTCTTCCTTCAAGTGAAGTTACAGACCATACGCCTATGACAAAACAAATGGGTCCAAGCCAAGGATCAGGGCAATTATCAGGGATGAGTGTTTGTATGAATAATTTCCCTTTCATGTGGCACATAAAACCATTGTTTGCCTGCAGCACATCACCATACATTGTGCTGCAAACCAGGAAACCATAAGGGGGTGAGCGATCATAGAGGAGAGGGTTCCTGTATGTTAATGCAGCTACCACCTCCGCACATGAACAGGCAATTATGGGGAGCGTTCAGTTAGTACCTGATAATCTGCCCATGTAAAAAGGACTTAAGACATCCACAGTATTGCTAACAAATTAGCTTCTTTGCTCATTTAGAAGGCAATATAATACTTATGTGGCCTCCTCCAGGAAGAATTAAAGGGAATGTGCAGGGAAAATTAATTTTTAAACAAGTTCACAATGGGGTACAAAAATTAAGGTATACTGAGCTCACCAATCCCTCACCTCTAGTGTTTTGATGCTGCCCGGTTCCCCTGCTACTCTCTGCTTTTTCTCCACTGAAAGAAAATGGCGCTCAGCCAAAACACTGGCTTAGGTAGGTCACCGCCGTGGCCAGTGATTGGCTGAGTGGTAATTTCCTATGTGTAGAGAGGAACCAGGAGGGAGAGGCCAGTAGGGGGCCGGGAAGTGGCATAATATTTTTTTTTTAATCAGATAATTTTTATTGAAAAATGTTAAAAAAAAATGCCTATACAAACTAAGGAAGTCATTTATGAAATAGAAATACGCCTCTATTAGGCTTATTTCTGGTGCAGATTGCGGCACAAAGGTCCTTTGCGCCGCAATCTGTGACTTTTCACCGATTACGCCAGGTCTAAAAAAGTGGGTAAAGGAGGGGACAGGCCATTTACCATTTTGTACGGCTGTTTTAGGCGTAGAAAATAGTCTAAAACAAAGACAGCAAAGAAGCTCTCCTAAATTGAAAAAAGTTATAGAGGCCGGCGCCAGTGCAGGGCTTTATTAAGACCGGCGTCTAAAACGCCGGTCTTAATAAATGTGCTTCTCAGTATTGACAAGTCCTAAAACATATAGCTTACATTGCGCCCCCCTCCCCACAAGGAGAAAGATACTTCTCAAAAAACCTACTGCAAGCCGTACACTACGTTCTACAGGCAGATTCATAGGAATATCCAGTTCAAAGAATATTCCCCATGGAATGGGAGGACATATATGTATGGTTGAAATAGGGCAGTTCTTCCGTGTCAGAGTGAAAGGTTATGGTGATTAGGACGTCAGGTAGGCAGATTACGAGATGATAGACCTAGAGCCTATCCATCTATCTCAAAGGGCTTCATATTTAAAGAGGCATTTTCTCTTTGTGAAGTAGTTTAAAACTAGTTTTTATTTTCTAGACAGCCCATTAAGGGTTCATGCACACGTATGCGTGCAGCCCGTGCCCGTACTGCGGGTCCAGCACCAACATCAGGCACCAGAGCTACTAAATATCTAATTTCTGGGGGTGCAGGGTGTAAGATCTCTGCCAATCAGATACGGACTGGCTATCCAGAGGGTAGGCCATAAATATAAAAGGATCGGAAAGCCTCTTTAAGCATTACAGAGTAAGGGCTCTTTCACACTTGCGTTGTCCGGATCCGTCGTGTACTCCATTTGCCGGAAGTTTCCGCCGGATCCGTAACACCGCAAGTGAACTGAAAGCATTTGAAGACTGATCCGTCTTCGAAATGCTTTCAGTATTACTATGGCAGCCAGGACGCTATTAAAGTCATGGTTGCCATAGTAGTAGTGGGGAGCGGGGGAGCAGTATACTTACAGTCTGTGCGGCTCCCGGGGCGCTCCAGAATGACGTCAGAGCGCCCAATGCGCATGGATGACGTGATCCATGCGATCACGTCATCCATGCGCGTGGGGCGCCCTGACGTCACTCTGAAGTGCCCCGGGAGCCGCACGGACGGTAAGTATACTGCTCCCCACTACACTTTACCATGGCAAACAGGACTTTAGCGTCCTGGCAGCCATGGTAACCATTCAGAAATAGCTAAACGTCGGATCCGGTAATGCGCCGAAACGAAGTTTAGCTTAAGGCCGGATCCGGATTAATGCCTTTCAATGGGCATTAATTCTGGATTCGGCCTTGCGGCAAGTGTTTGGGATTTTTGGCCGGAGCAAAAAGCGCAGCATGCTGCAGTATTTTCTCCGGCCAAAAAACGTTCCGGTCCTGAACTGAAGACATCGTGATGCATCCTGAACGGATTTCTCTCCATTCAGAATGCATTGGGATAATCCTGATCAGGATTTTTCCGGCATAGAGCCCCGACGACAGAACTCTATGCCGGAAAAGAACAACGCAAGTGTGAAAGAGCCCTAATTTAAATCAATGTACTATCCATGTACACCACAGATTTGACTAGGACCTTGAATGGGGGGGCTCTCCTCCATTTAGTCGGAACTTCATACTACAGTATTTAAAATTAGCTAACTACACCAAAAACTGAAGGTGCTGCATTGGAAAAAACAGTTTGCTTCCAGTAGACTTCTCCATTACAACCAGCCTTTGTCTACATAACAAAAGCTTTTTTTGTAATATTAACTTAATGGTCAAAAAAGGACCTTGCTTGTTGGTGTACCTTCGTGGGTCCCCATCTGCTGCTTGTGGTATATTAAACTGCTCAGATTTCGTCTCAGTTTGCTCTTGTCCTGTGGAGAGCCTGTTACCATTGTAAATCTCCTCTGTCTGTTTGCCGTCTGTTTTCAGAGGCTGGTCTTCTGTGGAAAGTCCTTCTGAAGTTCTTCTGAAATTCTGAAGGTTAAGTAAAAGGAACCAAGGTTACAAGAGTGCACAGAGATAACACATTCTTAATTATTATTTCAGAGAATTATTTCACAGAAAAAGTATTTGAAACATTTCTCATTATTCCAAGACCTTCATTAAAGGGTTCTGGAAAGCAGATAGATACAAGATGGTTTCATGCCCTTCATACAGCCAGAACACCCCTGTAGCACTCCTTTTAAAAATTACAAGAGTGTCTTAATGGGGTTCTACAGAATTTTAACACTTGTTGCTTCCCACTACAGAACTGTGGGGGAAAGCATACTGTCAGTCGCTTGGTTTTAGCTCCTTCAGTCCACAGTGATGTGGTCCACACTTGTGAACTTCTAGTACAATTGGGGGTCACATGTACTGCTGCAGCAGTGATGCCTCCGCCAAGCACCATGTGACCCAGTGAAGTGCCGATTGAGGGAACGTTGACCACTGTGGCCAGTAACTGGCTGCAGCAGCAAGTGACCTCCGTCCATGCCGGGGACTGAAGCATGGTGATGCAGTTGTGGACCGAAGGACAACATCCAATAAATACCCCAACCATGGGATGATTACTTCTTTAGACAAAAAAGCCTTTGGCAGTACCATTACTAATACATAACCTACATAGAAAATGCCAGACCGCTAATACCGATTAATTCTTTATTACAAAAAATCACAATTAAATAAATCACAATTATTTACATGCATAGTTTAAAAAATTGGTACAGGAGATAAAAAACGGCATCACTGGAGGAGACATACAGTGGACGCAAGTCCTAATTAATCCATCATAATTGTTACTAAAGTGCATATATAGAATTCATTGAAAAGCAGGACAGTGAACACAGGTCCTGATTACTCCGTCATGATTGTAACTAAAGTGCATGTATAGAATTCAATTGAAACAGGACATAGGACAGTTACCCATACTGTGTCTCTTCCAGGATGGCGCCAACCCAAACGCGCGTTTCGGCGTACCTTCGTCTGGTACCCCCAGACAAAGGTACGCTGAAACGCGCGTTGGGGTTGGCGCCATCCTGGAGGAGACACAGTATGGGTAACTGTCCTATGTCCTGTTTCAATTGAATTCTATACATGCACTTTAGTTACAATCATGACGGAGTAATCAGGACCTGTGTTCACTGTCCTGCTTTTCAATGAATTCTATATATGCACTTTAGTAACAATTATGATGGATTAATTAGGACTTGCGTCCACTGTATGTCTCCTCCAGTGATGCCGTTTTTTATCTCCTGTACCAATTTTTTAAACTATGCATGTAAATAATTGTGTTTTATTTAATTGTGATTTTTTGTAATAAAGAATTAATCAGTATTAGCGGTCTGGCATTTTCTATGTAGGTTATGTGGACCGAAGGAGCTGGAACTAAGCAGCAGGGAGCAGGTAAGCATGCTTCCTTTCACAGTTTAGGCGAGGGAGAGGAGCTGGAGAACCCCTTTAAAGGAGTTGTCCGAGGAGTTAAACATCTGCCACATGTCCCCAAATGGTGTAAAAGTATACCATGACTTTTTATTTTACACCATTCAGGGGCAGGTACTCAAAACTTCTTTAACCCCTTAACGCCCAGCGCCATACATGTAATGCGCCCGCCCGATCCGCGGCATGGGTCCGGAAGTCACTGATAGCCGGACCCCTACTGTATGCGCCGGCATCTGTGAAATGACCGATGACGGCGCATTAACCCCTGCACGGCCGCGGTCAGAGCTGACCACGGCACGTGCGATGTCCGTGCAGGGAGGAAGCAGCCATCGGGTTGCTGCTGTGACGGGGACCCGATGGCAGCCCGATGCCTTCCTTAGGCATTGTGACTGCCTTCCGGGAGAGCCTGTGAGATACAACTCACTGGATCTCACAGGCAAGCAGGCTGTAAGTGTATCATAAAAATATCACATTACCTAACCCCTCAGGTGAACACAGTAAAAAAAAAAAAAATTAAAAACTGTGCTAAAAAAACTAAACTTTTTTTGTCACCTTACATCACAAAAAGTGTAATAGCAAGCAATCAAAAAGTCATATGCACCCCAAAGAGACCCTGCCTAAGACAATCACCCAAAAAGTAAAAATAAAATAAAAATAGGGCTCTCAGAATTTGGAGACATTGAAACATGATTTTTTTTTTTTTATAAAAAATGCTGTTGTGTAAAACATAAATAAACAAAAAGTATATATATTAGGCATCGACGCGTCCGTGCATTAGGGGGTCTTCAAATGTGACATGGCAGCTTAAAATTATGCCAGTGAAATCTACCTTCCAAAAACCATATGGCGTTCCTTTCCTTCTCCACATTGCCGTGTTCCCGTACAGCAGTTTACGACCACATATGGGGTGTTTCTGTAAACTACAGAATTAGGGCAATAAATAATAAGTTTTGTTTGGCTGTTAACCCTTGCCTTGTTAGTGGGGAAAAAAAAAAAGATTAAAATGGAAAATCTGCCCAAAAAGTGAAATTCTGAAATTTCATCTCCATTTTCCATTAATTCTTGTGGAACACCTAAAAGGTTAACAAAGTTTGTAAAATCAGTTTTGAATAACTTGAGGGGTGTAGTTTCTAAAATGGGGTCATTTTTGGGTGGTTTCTATTATGTAAGCCTCACAAAGAGACTTCAGACCTGAACTGGTCCTCAAAAAGTGGGTTTTAGAAATTTTCAGAAAAATTTCAAAACTTGCCTCTAAACTCCTAAGGTCCCCAAAAAAGAAAACAAACAATCTCAGAATGGCCTGTATAAGTAATAGTGTTTTAACGTTATCACCACATAAAGTGACATGTCAGATTTGCTAAAAATGGCCTGGGCAGAAAGGTGAAAAATGGCTTGTTCCTGAAAGGGTTAAGCTAAACATACACAGGGATGTTCTATCATTCTGTAGAACGGGCTTGAACCCCAAAACAAGTTATTACTTGACTCTATACTCCCATGAAGTTTCCCTATACCCCTGTTGGGCACAGCTCATGTATTTTCATGGTTATACTGCATACAACACATTTTTCTCCACTTCCAATCTGTCATTTCATTGTGCCATCAGTGGACTCCAGTCCTTTTCATGGGCAGAGCGGTGTAGTCCGCTATGCTAGCCTTACTGTATTAACTCCTCCAGAGAATTTTAAGAGCCTGAAATCCTATCCCACCCTGTCTGATAATTGCATGGCACGTTTAGCCACACGGACCAGAAAATGATCGGCAAATCTTAGACAAAATGTTTAAATGTTTAAGTGTTGGGAACATACGAATGCTCATTCCTAATATTTATCATGTGAAAAGGTGCTGCTGATAAAATAAAAAAAAGACTGATCATTGGGTGATCACAAGTGGTATCTAAAATCTTGGTTGTGACGTCAGCCATTGTCACCCTAGTGACGTTCAGTAGGAGCTGTTACAGTCCATTTACAGGACCAAACCTGAAAACCAGCAAGTAAAAGCCATGGAATATCATCTGCCCCAGTGGAACAGATTTAAAAATGATTCGTTTTAGCTTGGAGTGTTCCTTTAATTATTTCCATTTTAGGGAGAAAATGCAGGCAAATGGCAACAGTGTGCACATAGGATATACCAACCTGTCCTGCTGAGCTTACCATTAAAGACTTTGTTCCCTCAATGACGGCCATGTAAGAGAACCTTAGTTGACCTGGGGTCTGTATTAGGCCCATTCTGTAGCGCCTCATGTCCAGCAACACCTTTTTAATATCCACCGTAGAAGGGTCCCTTCGTTTCTCAATCTAACGGGAAAGATTAAAATAGTGAAGAGAAGCCCAACGTACATAATCGTTTCTGCAGGACAGCAGTTCATCAGTAGCCTCCTCTATACTAAACATCAATGTTTCTAAGCGATATTGCTCTATGACCGTAAAGTAGATTCGGACTTATTCAATCAGTACATATAGAGTAATATTACCACACACTTAAAGAGACCATGTACACCTTTAGGGGCAATTTTTTTATGATTACATGATTTTACTCATTTTGGGCAAAAAAAATATAATCATTTTTTCAAATGGTCTACATTAAAAATATTCAGCCGTTCTGTCACAAAGGGTTAACCGTTTGTCTAGCTGTCTGAACTGTACTTTCACTTTGGGTCATCTAATAAACCTCATCTCTAAATTACTAAAGAATCTCAAGGCTCTACAGAGAAAGGGGCTCAAGATTTGAAAACATTTTTAGCTCAAAAAGAGTACAATGCAACAAAACAAAAAAAAAAATGCCTCCAAAAAGGTGTACATAACCTTTAAAAGTTTGGTCGGTACTAATGACAGGTTCCATTCAAAGAAAAATCGGTCACCACATTATGGTGCCATGTTTAATGAACAGGTCTGCTGTAATATTATGCCACATGGCCACTTACCAGCACAATAATTTTTTTGTGCCTTTTGAGCTAAACATATAGCAGATCCATCCACATTATATGAGGGCTTTAAAATGGAATCTGTCAGCAGTTTTGACCTAGGGGGGTTAAGCACACGACTGTTTTTTGTTCACATCCGGATGCAGACCTATTCACTTCAAAATAGAACGTCCTATCCTTGTGTGCGTTTTGCGGACATGGATAGGGCATTTGTGAAGGAGAGAAATAAAATGGCTGCAGGCTCTCGGTTGGTATCCGTGTTTTGCAGATTAGCAATTTATGGACTGTAATAACGGCTATAGCCGTATGCATGAGTCTTTAAACTGTAGACACCATTAAGCAGGGAGAGCAGTACAAACATACCTCTTGTGGTGCTTTTTTCATCAGCAGTAGTGTGAATATCAAGTTTTATTCTGCCAGATTCTGCTCTTGTAAGGTCAAGGAGGCAGAGCTTCATCACAAAGTGCTCTCTGCACTACCCATCTGTTTTTCTAAGAGCGACAGCTGTAGCATTCAACTAACAGACCACTACAGCTGTAACTCACTGTAGAAAGAAAATGCCAATTCACAGTGAAGCTCTTAAGGGGCACTTAAGAGAGCAGAATCTGTAAGAATATAACTTCATATTCACACTACTCCTGATGAGAAAAACCATCTACCTACTGCTGTCAGCAGTCTAGCATATTCAAAACTGCGGACAGCCTCCCTTGAAACACAAACCCACAAGTTACGGTAAGTTATTCTTATTAGTGTAGTTTAGTCATTATATATAAAAAAAAAAAAAAATACCTTCTGTTGTTGTCCGTCTTAAGCCTCATTCACACGTCAGTGTTCGATCAGTGATTTCCATCAGTGATTGTGAGCCAAAACCAGGTGTGGCTCTAAACACAGGACGGGTGAAGATCTTTCCCTTACACCTTATGTCTGTGGAGGCTCCAATCCTGGTTTTGGCTCACAATCACTGATGGGAAAACACTGACGTGTGAATGAGGCTTTAAGGCTACTTTCACACTAGCGTTCGGAGCTCCGCTTGTGAGTTCCGTTTGAAGGCTCTTACAAGCGGCCCCGAACGCATCCGTCCAGCCCTAATGCATTCTGAGTGGATGCGGATCCGCTCAGAATGCATCGGTCTGGCACAGTTTGTCCTCCGCTCCGCTCAGCAAGCGGACACCCGAACACTGCTTGCAGCGTTTTAGTGTCCGCCTGGCCGTGCGGAGGCAAGCGGATCCGTCCAGACTTACAATGTAAGTCAATGGGGACGGATCCGTTTGAAGTTGACACTATATGGCTCAATTTTCAAAGGGATCCGTCCCCCATTGACTTTCAATGTAAAGTCTGGACAGATCTGTCTGAGTAACTTTCACACTTAGAATTTTTTCTAAACTATAATGCAGACGGATCCGTTCTGAACGGATCCCATCGTCTTCATTATAGGAGCGGATCTCTCTGTGCAGACCCCAGACGGATCTGCTCTGAACGCAAGTGTGAAAGTAGCCTAAAGGGGGTTTCTCATGAGACATTGGACAACATCAGATAGCTGTGTGGTCACCCTCCATTCATTTTGCATGCTCGCTTGGCTATTTGCAGGACTCCTATAGAAATGCATGGAGAGCACGCAGCACATACACGGTGCGCTCTCCTTCACTATCAGGGGACCGTTTTATGCTACTTTCACACTGTCGTTTTGGTTTCAGTTTGCGAGATCCGTTCAGGATCAGTTTAGCCCCAATGCATTCTGAATAGATAAGGATCCGCTCAGATTGCATCAGTTTGGTTCCGTCCCGCCTCAATTCTGCTTTGGAGACGGACACAAACGCTGCTTGCAGCTGAGCCAAAAGGATCCGTCCTGACACACAATTTAAGTCAATGGGGGCGGATCCGTTTTCACTGGCAATAGAAAATGGATATGTCCCCTATTGACTTTTAATAGTGTTCAAGGCGGATCCGTTTTGGCTATGTTAAAGATAATACAACCGGATTCGTTCTGAACAGATGCATGCGGTTGTATTATCTGAACTGATGCGTTTGCGCAGATCCATGATCCATGTGAAAGTAGCCTAAGAGATAGGTGTAGGTGTCAGAGATGGGACACACATCTATGTGACATTGGTGGAATATCCAAGAGATAGTCATTCTGGAGCAGTCTTCATATCTCATCACAATTGTGTCAGCTGCCGAACGCTTTCTTACATAGGCTGTCCTCCCAAGATTAGATATATCTCACAAGAACAGCAGGTCTTCTTCCTTGCTGTGAAATGGTCTGCATCAACTGGACAGCATCACAGCAAGGGAGAAGACTAGACCCACTGAGGAGCGCAGATGTCTCCTCCTCCCTGTCACTTTACTATGCATTTACATATTAGGCGCCATAACAGCGGAATGAGTGGGAATCTGGGAGAAAAAAATAAAAGTTGGCTGGAATCTGTTTTAGACGGACAACAAAAGAAGGTATAAGGCTACTTATACACAATCTCCGTTTGTGAGATCCGTCATGGCTCTCACACGCGGTCTAAAACGGATCAGTTTTGCCCTAATGCATTCCGAATGGAAAAGGATCCGCTCAGAATGCATAAGTTTGCCTCCGTTCCGTTTTGGTGTCCGTCTGACGAAACTGAGCCAAACGGATCCATTCTGGCACACAGTCAATGGGGACGGATCCGTTTTCTATGACACAATCTGGCACAATAGAAAACAGATCCGTGCCCCATTGACTTTCAATGGTGTTCAAGACGGATCTGTCTTGGCTATGTTAAAGTTAACACAAACGGATCAGTTCTGAACGGATGCAAACGGTTGTATTATCGGAACGGATCAGTCTGTGCAGATCCATGACGGATCCGCACAAAGCCAGAGTGTGAAAGTAGCCTTAGTTGTAAATGATGACAGGTCCACTTTAAGCACGGTTATGCACATTTGGTCATGGCAATATGATATATCATGTCCCAATTCTCTCAAGTCAAGTGAACATATAAAAAGTCAAAAAAAATAATTAAAAATCCTACCAAAACAAGACAGGTGTCCACCAAGGAGAAGGTCCCTGAGCGCCCTATGCCCGCACTGCAATGTACAACACAAGGCCCATATTCAGGACCAAGGGAACCAGAATTGCGGACTTCAAATAAAAAGTCAAGGAACGAGCGCGGGGATTCCGGAACTCCAAAATCTGGCCATGTGGTATAATGGAAATGGAAAATTTCTCTGGTTTCTTTAGTCTAAAGCAAAAAGCATATAAAAGGATGATTAACAGTATAACATTCCAAGGCTACTATGACAAACTGCATGAAGTGTCCCGGTTAGGACTGTATTTTACATGATCTCACACTTACATTGATGTTTTGTAGCTGCAATAACCGGACTGTGTAATTGGGCTTGACATCTTCAGACATTAGTTTGACACATAGCCCCGTTTCCTTAAAGAGAAGGACCTCTGCCTCTGGAGCAGGCCAATACTGTGCACATTTCACCTGCACCAACAGAAAGAAAATGTCATTGTCACTTGAAGCCTCTACCGTGTCACTACATCTTCTAGCAGTCAATGATGGGCTGTATTTCAGAGCCTGTGTACAGCCACAAGCTGTGTGCTGGAGCGCAAGAGGCGGTAAACAGGATTGTACTAGACAGTTATAAGCGCCACTGCCGGTTCCAACATTTGTGGACTAGAAGAGTCCTAAAGGGTGAGCTAATGCTTCAGCGATCCACCAAGGACCAGTCATTAGTCCACCAGTAGATCTTAGTCAACTAGTTTACTACCTAGAACAGGGTTTAGTAACCTTCAGGACTTTAACCGTCATGAAACCAAACCTCCCAACCATCCGGGATCCAGAGGCACAGTAACAGATTCCGGCAGCCTTCCCATGGTTATGGGATGGCTAAGGTAGATCCCGATTTCCAATGTATCTCCATTCTGAGGACACAGATACAGTTGAATGCAGTGGTGAAGCGGGGAACCATCAGATCCATGTTCCACCATTCACTGACCTGTAGTCTCCCCGGCAGTAGGTGTGATGCAGTGACATCATCGTGCCTGATAAGATGTGGAGCAGAGCGCACAGGTAGAGGATCATTCTCCGGCTGGGAATCAGCCTTCGCTCTCCTACTCAGCAGATGTGATGAGGTCACTGCATCTCACAAAGGTTGCAATAACGCCTGCACAAGTGTCATATATGCCTGTACAGGCGCTTTTCTGCTTTGTCTTGCGTATTAATACACGAGGCTTTCTCTGCGATACTGCTGTTGCCTGAAACTTCCAATAACAAAGCTCCAGAATCACACTCATATGGAAAACTAAGCCGGCACCAGGGAGGCCTTCACCAGCATCATGGATAAGACGGGCAAAAAGATGGGCAAGGGGCAGGGGCAAGGCCCTGAAGAGTGCCAATTCCCCATCAATGTCTGGGGACAAACTGATATAATG